>NW_005871333.1:519846-551253 GCF_000147115.1 Myotis lucifugus
CGACTTAGTAGCAGATGCCTCATCTCTGCGGGAAGGCTCAGGAGCCCGTTGTGGTGGCTGCAAGGAGCAGCGGGAAGGCTCCCTGGCCTGCTCCCTCAGCAGGACAGCAGGGAGGGGCTTTGCGGCAGCTCCTCCCTGGAGGTGAATCAGGTGCCAGGTGGGAGAAGGGACCCCTGTTCCCGTGGGGCCCTCCTGACCCGAGGGTGGCCCCTCTTTCTCTGCCTGTCACCACCTCAGCTCCCATCCGGACGACCAGCACCCTTTAGGGGCGGGGCTTTGAGAAAATCAGGAAGAAGAAGAATAAGGACAGGGTTCCACCCCCCCTTTTGAAGCCAAAGAAACCGGCCACCAAAAAGCGGACCAAGAAGGGGGCGACCCTCACCAACCAGAACCGAAGGCGGGGCGGCTCCCGCAGCCGGAAGGAGCACTGAAGGCTGTGAGTGCGCCTCGCCTTGGGTGGGGGGAGAGGGGGGACTTGAGGTGTGGAGGAGACGAAAAGGGGGGAGGAGGACGGGCAGCTGATAGCTGATGGGACGCTGTTGGCTGAGAGGAGGCATTCGGGGAAGGACAGAAACCCCATCAATTAAAGTAGGTGTGGTAGGCGGAAGAATGCCTCCCCCAAAGATGCCCACATCATTCCCAGAACCTGCCAATGTGTTAGGTTGCATAGCAAAGGGGACTTAGATTGTAGATAGAATTACTGCTCTCAGGATAAGAAGGACATGAGAGGCTTGGAGGGAAACATGGATTAGTGAGAAGGGAGCCTGGACGCCCAGAGACGCGAGGGAAGGTTAGAGAAACTGCTTTTGTTTCCTCGCCCCCGGGAGCTTCTTGCCTTTTGTTTTTTCCCTTTGAACATGTGAAGGGCCTGCGAGTACTGGTCCTGGGGGTCAGCGGTTCCAGTTTTCCTAAACTCTCTAAAGATCTGGATGCAGCAGAATTGTGGCGCTCCACATCCTTATGTTGAAAAGCAGAAACCCTTTGTTCCTCCTCCCGCAACTGACCATGTGGGGCCTGTGTCCCTGGCAGCTGGACGTGGCAGCTCTGCAGAAGGAACTGGACAAGAGCCAGAGCGTGTTCTCTGGGAACCCGTCCGTGTGGCTGAAGGACCTGGCCAGCTATCTCAACTACAAGCTCCAAGCCCCTCTCAGTGAGCCCACGCTAAGCCAGCACACTCACGGTTAGTTCTCTCGGCTCCCTCAAGCTCAGACAAGTTCGAGAAAATTCTGAAATGGCTGTGTGTAAGCCCATTGCTTAGTAACAGACCCCAGTGCTCCCCACCGCACTGATTTCCATGGGCGGAGCTGTTCTCAAACCATCGTGGTGTGAACGTGTCTGGGCCTTATTGGGGTAGGGAGGGTGCCAGCCTCCGTGTGGACCTCGGCTCCACTCACCGGCCTCGGAGCACAGCTGGCAGAGGCTTCTGGTCCCAGCGCTCACGTGGAGGCCTATTGCCCAGATTACCCCTATAGCCTGGTGAGCCGCGAGCTGCGTGGGATCATCCGAGGGCTGCTGGCAAAGGCGGCGGGGTCCCTGGAGCTCTTTTTTGACCACTGTCTGTTCACCATGCTGCAAGAGCTGGACAAGACACCAGGTGAGGGACCGTGAGGGGGAGCCAGCCCGATCTTGGGGGCCTGTTTCCTTTCTTCTTGCTTCAAAAATGGCTGGGTTGTTTCCAGTAGAGAAACATGCTAATCCTGACACTTGGGGAAAGGGAGGAGGAAGTTAGGACTTGTTGGCCTGAGCTCTGGGCTTACAGCTGCCAGTAGGGAGATTTCAGGCGTTGGGTGTCTGTTCCTATGTGTGGGTCTAAGAGCATGTGTCTCTCCAGGGGAGTCGCTCCATGGCTACCGTATCTGTATCCAGGCCATTCTGCAAGACAAGCCCAAGATCGCCACCACGAACCTGGGCAAGGTGAGCTCAGGACGGTGGTAGGAACACCAGGAGGCTAGGACTGGGGCGGTCGGGCAGAATCTACCCTGTTGGATCCAGTCAAGGGCTTGGATCCAGTCAAGGGCTAGCAGAAGACCCTGTAAGACCAGTCATGATAGCTGACACTATTAGCACTTACTGTGTGTCTGATATATATACACACACACATACACACAAGGCAAGTACTGCTGTTATTCTCCTTTTATAGATGAGAAATTGAGCCACAGAGGGAGTCAGTAACTTTCCTAGAGTCAGTCAACCAGTAAGTGGCAAGTATGGGTGAAGGCCACAGTCCGGTGCCAGAGCCCACGCTCTGAGTCACTGCACCACACTACCACGGTGCCCCACTGGCCCCGTTGGCAGCTCTTCCTGCCTCGTTTTGGGGGTGCTTCGGATGCTTTGCCCCACCCCAGCCTGCCTCTCTTACTTGGCTCCTCAGTTCTTGGAACTGCTGAGATCCCACCAGAATCGACCAGCAAAGTGTCTGACCATCATGTGGGCCCTGGGCCAAGCAGGTTTTGCCAACCTCACCGAGGGACTGAAAGGTAACAAGGCAGTGGGGAAGGGGGGTGGTCCTGGAGCCAGGAACTTCTCTGTAATGTCCAGTGGGTCTGAGCCTGAGGCCTCCTCCCTGACCTTTGTCTCCACAGTGTGGCTGGGGATCATGCTGCCTGTGCTGGGCATTAAGTCCTTGTCCCCCTTCGCCATCGCATACCTGGACAGGCTGCTCCTGTGAGTAAAGGGGAGATGGGGGGGGGGGGGGGCCAGCAGTCTCCAAGTGGCTATTTTAGTAAAATGAGATGCTGGGATCCTGGTCTCCATAGAGACCAGGACCAGCTCCTCCCAGCTCAGAATGTGATGGTGAAGAAGGAAGGGGAGGGAACCATTAAGGGGTGAGGTGTGGGGTAGAGTCTATGCCCTTTTTCCTAGCTCTTGGTCTTAGCTGGGATCACAGACTAGGTGGTGGTCCCCAACAAGCCTTTCTTCCCCCCACAGGATGCACCCCAACCTCACCAAGGGCTTTGGCATGATTGGCCCCAAGGACCTCTTCCCACTTTTGGACTTTGCCTATATGCCCAACAACTCCCTGACACCCAGGTAGGGCCACCCTGGGACTTAACTGCTGTGAAGGATCCCAGCAGGGGGTCAGAAGCAGGCAATATATTCCTGTCCCTTCCTCAGCCACCCTAAATCTAAGATTCTCAACCTACAAGTTCAAGGGATCAGTAAACGCCCTGAAATTTTATGGACCCTTGAGTGTGATTGGCATGTGGGCATTTTCCTGGGGAGAGGATCTGTGACTTGCAGCAGATTTTCCAGCAGATTACAAGGTTCTGAGACTCGCATCCTCGGGTAGGGTGTGGACTCTGGGGCAGGCAAAAGGGACACAATGCACAGCTCCCTTTAGAGCCTGTGCCTGGCTCTCCTCCCCACCCCCACCCCCACCCCAGCCTGCAGGAGCAGCTGTGTCAGCTCTACCCCCGATTGAAGGTGCTGGCATTTGGGGCCAAGCCGGAAGCCACCCTGCATACCTACTTCCCCTCCTTCCTGTCCAGAGCCACCCCTGACTGCCCTCCTAAGATGAGGAAAGAGGTGAGGAAATGGTGGGAGGCTGCTTTTTCCCTTCCAGGGGTCAGCTGCAGGGGTCCCTGTCTGCAGACCAAGGCCCTTCTTCACAGACCCGTTTCCTGAATGTCCCTTAGCTCACTCCTGACAGCCTCCTGCCCACTCTGTCATGTTCTACCCTCAGAACAGAGCTGGAAGGGCAGCACGTTCAGGTCTGGCTGGTCTCTGAAGTCTTCCCCCTCGCAGATGAGTGACCTTTGAGGTCAAGGTCTAGCTCAGGACCCCAGCCTCCCCTTTACAGCCTCTGAGATTTCTGGGGTCTGGCACGATTTGTCCACCCTTTAGGGTGGATGTGTTGCCTGCATGGTCTCGCTTAGGGAAGGGGATTACTTCTCAGCTCTCTCCCCTCCACCAGCCCCATGCCCAGCGGTCTCTCTCCCTCTCTCCTGTCTCCTGTGCAGCTCCTGAGCAGCCTGACCGAATGCCTGACGGTGGACCCCCTCAGTGCCAGTGTCTGGAGGCAGCTATACCCCAAGCACCTGTCACAATCCAGGCAGGTGGGGGGGGGGGGGGATGTCACCTACCTCTCACCCATACAGGAGAGCCTTAGTTCGTGCCTCCCAGCCTGTCCCTGTCCTAGAAGCAGAAGGGGAACATTTGTTACTGTTGTTGGGGCTCATGCCTCCAAGTTGAGTGGGAACATCGCATGTGGCTCTTGGGAAGCAGTTCCTGTGCTGGTGGGGGTGCAGTCTTCAGCCAGAGGCAGCCAGGGGCCTAATGGAGGATGGGAAGGGCCAAGTGGGCCCCCTGATTGGAAGGGGTTGTGTTTTCCCCACAGCCTGCTGCTGAAGCATTTGCTCAGGTCCTGGGAGCAGATTCCCAAGAAGGTGAGGAGCTGGAAGGACATGGCAGGCTGAGCCTCGTCTGGGTTCTGGGTTCGTACCCCCAGCCACTGTCCCCCTTCCCTGAGAAGGCGTTCTGCTAGTACATTTGGCCTGGAAAATGAAGCATGGTGGAGGGTTCCCTCACGGGCCAAAGCTTATGCTCTCAACCCAGATGTTTCTTATCCTATAGGCACAGAAGTCTTTGCAAGAAACCATTGAATCCTTCAAGCTTACCAACCAGGAGCTGCTAAGGAAAGGCAGCTGTAATAACCAGGATGTCGTCACCTGTGACAAAGCCTGCAAGGTGTCAGCACCCGGTCCTCCCCAACCCACACACTGCTCTGCATCTGTCTCGGCACACCCTGGTTGGGCCTGTACCACATTCCTGCCCCACCTGTCCCTGGAGCCCCCACTGCCTCGGGTATGGGGAGGGCTTGGCCCTCTCCCTGGAAGGTCTGGCTTGAGGTCTGCCTTAGGAGGCAAGACCAGCCCCATCTCCCTTCTCACCACAGCTCCTACCCCCTTTCCTCCTAGGGGCTGCTGCAGCAGGCTCGGGGGTTCCGGCTGCCCTGGACACGGCTACTCCTGTTGGTGCTGATCTTTGCCATAGGTGTCCTGTGCCACGACTTCCGGTCACACAGCTCCTTCCAGGGTAAGCAGGGATTGGCGGGCAAGGCAGGTAGCATGGGGTGGGGCATAGAGCTAGCTGTAGCACCCTTGTCCCAGTACACAGCTCTGCGCTGATGCTGCAGAACAAACACTTTCAGACAGATGGCTGTGTCCACAGCTGTGACATTACCACCAGATTGGGCCAGTGCTTTGCAGAGTAGAAGGGCTCGCGTGTTCATGGTCTCCTTTAAGTAGGTGTTATCTCCTTTTTGATTTTTGAGTAAATTGAGGCTCAGAAAGATTTATCAGTTACTGTAAGATCACAGCTGGTCAGTGGAAGCCCTGTGAACACACGAAGGCCGACCCCATCCCTCACTGGGCCTGCTCGGGAGCCTGAAGTGTCTGCCCACTCCCTGCCCCCCACCTCCCAGCTCACAGAGACCCCCTTTACTCAGACTCCTTTTCTGGCCGGTTGCTTCAATCATCTGGTTTCTTGCCTGCTGGCCAAAAAGCATGTGCCAAGATCTACTCCTACAGCCTGCAAGGCTACAGGTGAGCACCTCGCAGGGAGGGGGGAGAGATGGATGGGTGCTCAGGGTGGTGATGGCATTGACAGTCAGTGGGAAGCAAGGGTGGTTTTCCTTTTCCAAGGCCTCCCTCCCCAGCTCTGGGGAGCCGAGCTACCTGAGGAAACTCAGCCCTCCTCTCTCCTGTCATTGCAGCTGGCTAGAGGACACGCTGCCGGCCTGGGGCTCTCACCTGCTGACTGTCGTGAGGCCCAGCGTGCAGCTCGCCTGGACCCACGTCAATGCCACAGTCAGCTTCCTTTCTGCCCACGGTGCCTCCCACCTTGTCTGTTTCGGTGACAGCCTCGCCAGCCTCT
The DNA here is from genome assembly GCF_000147115.1 of Myotis lucifugus. Classification (NCBI taxonomy): domain Eukaryota; kingdom Metazoa; phylum Chordata; class Mammalia; order Chiroptera; family Vespertilionidae; genus Myotis; species Myotis lucifugus. Next base: position 525,721 of record NW_005871333.1, read on the forward strand.
CCCAGAGGGTAAGCCAGAGACGGGCTGGTCTCCCCAGCAGCTGAGTTCTTGGGAAGGTGCAGCCCCACATGGACTGGGTCCTCGGGGCCAGGATGCATTCCGGGAGCACCCTAACCCCATGCATTCTCTGTGCTCCAAATCCAGCTCCCTGATGTCCTGATACAGCTGCTCCATTCTCTGAGGGAGCTGCTCCTGCTGCTGTACCACAGTGTGCTGTTGCCAGTGTGGCACCTGCTGCTTGAGGCCCTGGCCCAGGCCCAGCAGCACTGCCACCAGGTGTGCAGGTGAGACCCTCAGCCAGGGCCCCAGCAGGAGCCCCAGTGGCCCCCACGCCCTTTTTCCAGGGACAAGGCTTCCCTGTTCAGGCTCTCTGCCCTGCCCCTTGCTCATCCCTTGGCCACTGGTAGGTGGTTGTGGGTCTGAGTTGCAGCCTCGTGGCTTGACACAGCTGTACACCACTACTTCCCAAGCCCCACGGATGTTCTGCTTTCCTCCCAGAGGTCCGGTGACCTGGGACTGCGTGAAGACACAGCTCAGTGAGGCTGCCCACTGGACCTGGCTCTGCCTGCGGGACATCACAGCGGCTTTCTTGGACTGGGCGCTCGCCATGATATCCCAGCAATAGGCCCTGCCTCCTTGGCCACTCGTCTCTGTCTGAGACGGGCCACCTGAGACTGCTGGAGGCAGTTCTGCATGGGGTCTTTTTTACTTGGTGCCTGAGTTCTGTACTCTAGGCCAGTTGTCTCTTCCCCAGTTTTTGGTGATGACTGAGCCCAGAGGTATCTCAGCCTCCTCCACGATTCCACTGAACACTTCTCTGGCCCTATCGCACATAGCTCCCAGCATCTGCCCTGGGCTGGTAGCCTCTCTAGCCTCCTCTCTCACCTCCTGCCTTCCATCTCACTCCCGAAGCCCCAAACACCTCATCCCCAAAGGTGGGTCTCCAGTGAGTGGCTTCTGCATTCTTCGATGAATGATTTCTGCTCCCACACTTCAACCACAGCAGGAAAAGGAAAGGGACTCCCAGAAGTCTATGGCACCACAGTGGGGAAGAGCAGCTTCACTTCTGCCCACAGCCTGCACCGCAAAATGCCCAGCGTAGGTCCTTCCAGCCCCTCTCTGCCCCCTCCATCGCGATCCGTTCTCCTCACCACTCCCCTTCAGTGCTGGGGGTGTGGAGGGCCTCCGCTGTCGCCTGCCCCTCCATCTGTCGGGGGAGCAGAGTCCAGTTAGTTGTGTGCCTCGGCCCGGGGAACCTTCCAGCAGCCGGTTGAGACAGGCTTCAGTATATGGCTCCTGGATATGCCTACAGGTGGAATAAAGGACACAGCTTTGATTTCTAGCTTTCCTCTCTGCCTCCTCTTATAGGAATTCCCATAGCTGTGGACAGGATAAATACAGGCGCCTGCACATTCCCCTGGGCCCCCTGCCCGCCTAAGGGCCGTAGCTCCTGCGGTAATTGCATTTCTGGTTAAGGAAGCCCACACCCATCCCAAACTTGGGTCTGTGGAGGGTTCTGGACCTCTTCCTGCGCCCCTTGTCTCACTGTCACTGTGATTCATGTCCCACTTGTGATTTGCCTTGACGGCTGGTGTGATGTATGCGTGGAAATGCAGGGAAGAGTCTCCTGGGGGAATTCTTGGCCAGCAATCAGGTGTCTTCTTCCTTGCCAGGACCTTATTAATCGGTTTGTTTTCTAAGGCAGCGAGTGAAAGATTTAGAACTCTAAGAGGCAGGATCAAGGGTTTATCACCAGAGTCTCTTTTAATTTTTGACTTGAGACTGTCATAACTGCACGGGTTTTAGTTCTCACCGGGTTTTAGTTCTCACCTCGAGTTTCTTGGATGTTTCTAAACCAGCAGTACCAGAGGTGCACTGCCCACTCACATTTTTGTTCCCTTGTTAGAATGTTACCTCTTGGGAGTTAAATAGCCCACGTTGGGCAGAACCCAGCTCTCCTAGTGGCAGATAGCCATGACCATTTTTTCACAGAAATTGGAAACCCTGCCTGGCAAAGAGCAATGGTCTAGGGCTGCTGGACTGGACTGCCTAAGGGTCCCATAACGTGTCCTATTTCCTCAATTCTTCCTCACCAATCAGAAACAAATGGGTTCAGTTCTTAGGAACAGTGACGCTTTGGAACTGGCCTGTATTCATGGCAAGTAGAAGGGGCTGGTATGATCCTACACTGGCAACAGCAAAGGACAAAGCGATGACACTCCTGCAATGTCCTCGAGTCCAGCCAAGGCTGCTGGGCTGAGTCCTTGCAATCCAGCAACTGCAAGGATGCTACTTACAAGTGCTTCACTGGCTTCTAATGTGTGTACTACACTGGGTTCCTTTCATTTCTGACATAATCTTGGGGTGCAACATTTCCCTTCAACACTAACACCTGAATTGGCTTTGATAGATGTAGTTGGTTGACCCAATATTGGAATTGCCAAAAATTTTTCCTGTGTCAAGGGAGTAGGCCAGCGTTTCACCTGCTGGCCAGTAATGCTAAACCAGATATCCAGATGTTTCATTTTTGCAGAACTGTCAACAAACTAGTCCAAACAGCCAGTGAGTTGAACCAGTGTGGACTAGTGGAGCGAGCACACTGGTGCTGACAGGTGGGCAGGGACTGTTGGTGTTCTTAGAACAGAGTCTGACACCTCGGAGGGTCACATCTGGACATGGTAACTACTTTTCACACACAGCTGGAGTTCTATAGATAACGTGCCATAAAGCTGAAGGGCAGTTTAAATATGGTTATCTCTTACTAACTTCAGTTATTAACAAATGGTGTTGAACTGCAAATTAGATCAAAAGACTCATTTGAAACACGTTTTTCTAAGCTTAAACTGTTTCCACATTCCTCTGGTGATTTGTACCCAGTCTACAGCTTTAGAGCAGGCCAACTTGATGGACCAGCCCGACTTACTGTGGATAGATGATCTTGCCAGGCAGATAACGCTGGTCTCACCTGCTGGCCTATTCTCAAATGCCCCCACCCTTGAGGGGAAGTGTTGCCCACAGAGAGGACGTGCCTTGCCTGCCCTAGCCCAGAATGACCCAGTTGTCACTTACACTGAAATTTCAGTGGTTGGATGACCTCAGCATTTTAATGCTGCCTTATCTCCTAAATGAGTTTGAATTTAAGTGAACACTTCAAGTGATCTAACTTTTTTTAAATTTTTCTTCATGGTTCTGCTCCCAAAAGCGCTTGAGGGGATAAAGGACTGTGCTTTTCCCCATGTGATATTCCATTTTACTGGGTGTTTTTCATTGCCCCACACTTGAGGTAGAAGAAATTTGAGGGGACGGGAGCTTCCATTGTTCAGGGTATGAGTGAATATTTATTGAATATTGGATATTCTGCCTATGAATAAAATAACTGAACTCAGACACATTTTTGGATATGCCTTGGTGTAATTTTTTTACTGTGTTAGCATACCAGTTATCAAATTTTTAATGGACTTTATTTTTAGAGCAGTTTTACATTCACATTAAAGTTGAGCCAAAAAAGACACAGCCCGTACACTTGCACAGCCTCCCACTGTCAACGCCAGTGAACCTCCGACACATCACTGTCATCCAAAGTTTGTAGTTTACATTCATCGTACTTGGTATTATTTCAATCTTTTTAAATTTGTTGAGACTTGCCTAAGGCGAGCTCTCCTGGAGAATGTTCTGTGTGCTTGGGAAGAACGTGTGCTGATGCTGTTGGGTAGAATGTCCTTGTCTGTCAGGTCCAGTTGCTGTGTTGATCAAGGCCTCCATTTCCTTATTGAGCATATCATACACACATCCTAATGTAAAGAACACAAATCAAGAAAGCGCTAAACACAATAAAAATATGGACAAAAGACAATTCATAAAATAAATGCAAATGAACCATAGACTTGAAAAAAGTCATTTCATTGGTTAAAAAGTGCAGATTTAAAATAAGATATCACTTTACTTTTGTATATAACATTGATGAATTTTTTTTTTTTTTTACGATAATATACTCAGTAAATGCTACGGTAGAAAGTGGTATAATGTTTCTGGGAAGTAATTTGATACTATTTATCAAAAGGTTTAAAACTTTCATACTGTTTTACCAAGTAATTACACTCCTAAAAATATATTCTGGCTTTTTGCATAATTCTGAAAGAATTATTTATCAAAATCATGTGAGGCTCCAAACTGTAAAAATAATAAAAGATTAACAAGTATATACATTCTTGAGAATAAAAAAGTAAGCCGAAACATGGACAAAGATTTATATTTCAGAACATTTATTGTAGCAGTATTAATAAAAATTTGGATATAAACTGTGTCTGGCAATAAGATGAATATTTAAATAAATTGTGGTAAAACCAAAGGGCTTCTCAAATTATTCCAAAGAATCTATAATGTTTATAATTAATTGAGCTTAATTTATTGAAATATTGCCTATAATAAAAAACACAGAAGACAAGTGCTGACAAGGATGTGGAGAAATTGAAACCCTCCTACATTGCTGGTGGGAATGTAAAGTAGTTCAGACACTATGGGAACAGTTTGACAATTCTTCAAAGAGTTAAACATTATAGTTACCATAAAACCCAGAATTCCACTCTTGGGTACATAACCAAGAGAAATGAAAGCATATATTCACACAAATTTCTTCATGAATGTTTATAAAACCATTATTCACAAAAGCCAAAAGGTGGAAATAGTCCATCAAAACAGGAATGGAAAACAAAAACACAACAGATGAACGGATAAACAAAGTGGTATATCCATACAAGGGAATAGTGTTCACCATAAAAAGGGAGCAAGTACTAATACCGGCTACAACCTGGATGAGTCTCAAAAACATTATAAGTGAAAGAAATGAGACACAAAAAGTCCCACGTTCTGTGATTTTTTCCCCCATGAAATCTCCAGAATGGGCAAGTCCATACAGTCAGAAAGCAGATTCGTGGTTGCCAGGGGATGGTGGTTGGGAGTAATCGCTTAAAAGGGTAGGAGGTGTTCTTCCCAGCCTGGTGATTAAACAAAAAGTTTTGAAACTAGCGAGAGGCGGTAATTTGCACAACATTGTGAATGCATTAAATGCCGCTGAAGTGTTCATACTTCAAAGTTATTTATTGTTATGTGACTTTCGCCTCCCCCAAATAAATAACAACATAAATACGTTCTGCTTCCCAGTCTTCCCTCCCCACCCCCCGCCCCCAAAGAGAGTGCTAAACACCCCAAGCTAACGCTCGGAGACACAATGGTACCATTTGCAGCAACAGAGCAGTTAAAATAAAGATGTTACCATCCTGCAAAGCGGAGTTGTGCTCAGCGACATCAGACCTCGGATTTAAAAGCACAGCTCCCGAGAACCCAAAAAATGTCGGAGCGGTGCGGGGCTTGAAATCATCACCAGGTTGCACAGGCAGCTGGCCACAGAGCTGGAAATGGAGGTCAGGTCTTCCCGCACACCCACCCCATCTGACGACCAAGCAAGGATTCACACAGGAGTTGGGTTTCCGTTTTCAGGCTTCCTTGTTTTTAAACCCCCGGAGCTCCTGGTGGGCAAAGGATCGTGGGCTGGCTTTGCAGCCCGGGAAAGAGTGAAGGTGTGAGCCGGGGGTAGGGGCGGGGCCGGTGGACGTGGCCGTGCCCAGGGCCCCCCTGGGCCCCGCCCGCCGGTCCCACCTCGCGGGGTTTCGGGGCAGCTGGATCCCGCGCCGCCCTGCAAACCTCGAGCAGCTCTGCGGTTTGTATCTTTCTCGCCCTCGTCGGGACGAATAGCCGACAACACGTTGGTTAATGGACTGAATGAATGTCCTTCCCACCAGGAGAGCAGTAGGGTTTTATTGGCTTCCCCGGACAAAGCGAAGGGGAGTGGGGAGCAGAAAGAGCAAAAGCAAGCCGTCGGCTGGGCGAACGGGGCTGGCGCGTGGCAATTGCAGAGCGTGCGAGGGTGCCGGCCCCGCTGGGCCCTGCTGCCCAGAAGGTCAGGGACGCGAGCGGGGTCTCCAGGCGTCCGCAGTCCTACGGAAGCCACCGGGAGCGGCGGCGGGAGGGGGTGCATTGTTTTGTGGGAAGCAGGAAAACGGAAGGGAAGTGTATTGCCCGCGTTTCCTCCGCCCGGGGTTGGGAAGTGGGTCCTTTGCTCTCACTCGTCTCTGCCTTTCTCTGTTGCGTGTAGCCTGGAGGGGCTCGGCCCCTGTGAGCTGCTATAGAAAGTGGAGTCCAGGCTCCGGAAAGCTCCGCGATCCCGGGGTAGTGAGGCCTCGTAAGCATTAGAGGGCAATCTGCGGACGGCTCCACCAGCGGGGCCTTCGATAGCTCAGTTGGTAGAGCGGAGGACTGTAGTGGATGAGCCGTGGCAATCCTTAGGTCGCTGGTTCGATTCCGGCTCGAAGGACTTCGTACAATCTTTTTAACTTCCACCCACCTTGGACGGTGGGGAGGCTTATTCGAAGGCAGACTGAATTCCTGAGCACTGCCGATGTTCTGTAAAACATATGCAAACTGGTCGGGATACGTACAGTGTAAGTACTTTCTTGTGGGTTAAATGCAGATATTTTAGGTGTTTTAATTTCTTTACTATTGCTTACGTGTAGTTATTTCTACCTTTTAAAATTTCGCCTATGGTTCCATCATACTCTGGTGCTAAATAAATGTCCTGAATTCTGGTTCTTCATTGGTCAGCAGACATCTTGTAACAACCTGTAAGGTAACTGGAAGGGAGACAGCCACAGCCGGGGGATTAGCTCAAATGGTAGAGCGCTCGCTTAGCATGCGAGAGGTAGCGGGATCGATGCCCGCATCCTCCACTCAGCTTTTTGCCCTCCCCGCGGGGGGACGGGAGACCAGCCGAGCCGGTGGAGTGTCTGTAACAGCCAGAGGAGCGCGGCCGGCGGTGATCACTTTCACACATGGCCCCTTGGTTTTTAACGTCTTTTCCGTTTACTACTAGGTCCCTTCGTCCCCTCCTGCCGGCAGGCCGGCGGTTGACTATCTGCCGAGGAAGCGCTCGCGCAACCTCCCGCCCGGCGGGCGGGTCAGCCCCAAACGGCACCGGCTCAGGTACCGCGCGCCCGAGGAACCCCGCGCACTGGCCAATGGCAGCGGGCTTTACTGGGCGGGTGGCCAGCTGTCCCCGCGGCCAATCGGCGAGAGACTTCTTGTTTCCTGGCAGAGCGGGGTCCCGGCACCGCGGCGCTCAGGTTTTGTTTGGGTCCTGGGTGCCGGGGCCCGAGGTGGCGCTTCGCTAGCGGGAAAGGGAGCGGGATCGCCGGCCCCGAGAGAGGTGAGGGGCTGTGCGTGGAGTGCGGGCCCCGGCCGCCCCGGCGCCGCCCCCTTTTCAGCCCCGAGCGCCTCTGGAACCCCGCCCCGCCCCTCCGCCCGGGCCCCCGGCCCCACCCCCACCCCGTGGCCTCACCTCTGCCTCCTTTCCCGGCCCCGCCCGCCCTCTACCGGAGTCGGTGGTGCCCCATTCCTGCCTCCAGCCCCACCCCGGCCAGGGCAGTCCCAGTCCTTCAGGGTCCAGGGTGGTGAAGCCGCCCCCGCCCCCAGTGGGGCTCTACCGGCCACTTTTTAGGGGTGCTAACAGCACCCATTATTCACCCGCAACTCCCAGAGTAGCGGGACTGCGGGGCTTGCGAGGCTGAGGAGGGTGGAAACGGACCGCGCCCCAGGTGGACTTGAGCTGCACCCTCTAGGTGAGCGAGTGGCTTCTGCCCAGTGCCCGGTGGCTTGGCAGAGGCCTCACGTTTCTAGTTTTCTTCCATGATAGGCAAAGGGCCATGACAAACGGGAAGAGCCGGCCCTGGCAGGGCTCGGGGAGCCACACGGAGAGCCTGGCCAGTGCCTGCGAGGGCAGAGGAGTGGAGAGGAGACAGGACCTGCCCACGGCGACTTAGAAACTTGGTTCTTTCCGCTCTGCCTTGCTGGCGAGTGGGGGCCCCTCTTTCCAGGTGGCCATGTGTATCCGGGCTGGGTTTGGGCAGTCCGACCCCTCTGATTATATTCTCTAATCCTCGGGCTGCGAAGAAGCTTCGAGTTTAGTATTTCGTAGTATTTCCCAACCTAGTTAAGTCGCCCTGTAGTAAAATGGAGTCCTTTTAGGTCAGTTGTAACCTTAGTGTGGGCAGGATGCTGCTGCTGCTTGGCCTTGGCTGGAAGGCCACTCCTGTCTTTTCTGGCAGGGAGAGAGCCTCTCACTTCGCAGGGCACTCCCTCAGGGTAGCGCTCATTTATCTGGAGATACCTCCCCCCCCAAAAAAATTGTTGACCTTTCCCCTCGCTCTCCCTAACCCGACCCCCCTTTTTCTTCAGCTCTCAGGGCCAGAGCGGAGCAGGAGGATGCTTTCCCGGCCCCGCCATGGAGCTGCGCTGTGGGGGACTGCTGTTCAGTTCTCGATTTGATTCGGGGAACCTCGCCCATGTGGAGAAAGTGGAGTCTGTGTCCAGTGATGGGGAGGGAGTGGCAGGGGGCGCCTTACCCCCCACCAGCAGCACTGCCTCTTCCCCTGACTATGAGTTCAACGTGTGGACCCGACCAGACTGTGCTGAAACAGAATATGAGAATGGGAACAGGTGAGAGGATAGTGGAGGGTGGAAGGAAAAAAAGAGGGGCGACGTCCCTGTCCCCAGGCCCGTGCTCGGTTAGCCCTTTGACTTGCAGTTCATACCAGCACACTGCCCTTCCTTCTCTCCCTACCCCTCCTTCCTCCCTCTCCCCCCCTTACTACCCTCCCACATGTCCCCTCTCCGACCCTCTCGATACAATGACCGCCTCTCCTACTCTGGCCTTCAGGTCATGGTTTTACTTCAGTGTCCGGGGAGGATCGCCAGGGAAACTCATCAAGATCAATATTATGAACATGAACAAGCAAAGCAAGCTGTATTCCCAGGGCATGGCCCCCTTTGTGCGCACACTGCCCAGCCGGCCACGCTGGGAACGCATTCGAGACCGGCCTACCTTTGAGGTAAGTTTATCATGAGGCAGAAAGGAAGACCTGGGTGCTAAAAGCAGAGGAGGGAAAGGAAGAGGAGTTACCCTTGATACTGAGCACTTGGCAGGCAGGACACCGGGTTTTGGTACCTGCTTTCCCTGCAGCGCTAGCAGGAGTCCCAGAGAAGCCCCTGCCTCATGGAGCCCCCAGGAAGCTGATGGTCATGTGGAAAGTCTCAGAGGGACTTTCTGTGTGTGTGTCGGTAAATGTGATGGGAGGGAAGCTGGTAAATGTGATGAGGGCGTGAGGTCAGTCCCTGGTGACTCCACTAGGGCCTTAGTTCTCACAGCGATGGCATGTTGCCCCTCCCTCTTCCTCTGCTCCTCAGATGACAGAAACGCAGTTTGTGTTGTCCTTTGTTCACCGTTTCGTAGAGGGCCGTGGGGCCACCACCTTCTTCGCCTTCTGCTACCCCTTCTCCTACAGTGACTGCCAGGATTTGCTAAACCAGCTAGACCAGCGCTTTCTGGAGAACCACCCTACCCATAGCAGGTGCCAACCCCATTCTTACTCCTGCCGCACAGTCCTGGACCACACAGCACCTCTGCTACCTCTGGGACTTGCCCTAAGACCCTGAACCAAAACTTCATCAGTTCTTTTCTCTGTACAGAATGTGGGATTTGGGGTACCTTTGGCAAATATATTACTGTGTGACCTTGATCTCAGCATACCACCACCTACACTCCACTCACCCCCCTGTGCAGTTGAAGCCCTTAATACCCCAGCTCCCCAAGGGCGGGGGGGAAAAAAGGAGACATATGTAATACTCTTTGTAATACTTTAAGCAATAAAAAAGTTAAAAAAAAATACCCCAGCTCCCATCAGTTATCCAGAATTTAGTTAGCACACCTTTTTTTTCTGTCCCAACAGAGGGCAGCTCTTTGTCTGTGCAAAATAATTTATCCTAGGGAGCCAACAACTGAGGAAAAAACAAGTTGATCCTGTCCTGTACTCTGCATTCAGGCAATGCAGACCCACCCAAATCCTCAGCCCCCTGTAACACTATGAGGGACTGTAAGGTCCCCAAGGCAGGGTGAAGTACCAGATCCTACAAATCCTGGGCTCCTGACAAGGCCCACCTGTTGCTAGGACTTTAGGGACTTCTAATGGCTTAATGATTTGTATCCCTACAGCCCTGTGGATACCATCTATTACCACCGGGAGATCCTTTGCTATTCTCTGGATGGACTTCGTGTAGATCTGCTAACGATCAGTTCCTACCATGGGCTTCAAGAAGATCGAGAGCCCCGTCTAGAGCAGCTATTTCCTGATATCGGCACCCCCCGACCATTCCGTTTCACAGGCAAGAGGGTGAGTGGGAATAGTATAAAGACCATTCCTTGACCATTCCTAGTGCAGGCACTGTTGATAGCTCACAGTCACGTTATCGCTAGGCATCTTCATCACAGGCTCAGCCTGCATTCCGAGGCAGGGGCGACAGCTCCCACTCCACTTACAGACTCAGCCAGCTGGAAATCCAGTGGCTCTTCATTCCTGCCTCCTCCCCTTCCCCACAGCCCCGCCCTGATACTGGTCCAGTAGAACTATAGTGTAACTGACCTAATGGCTGCTCTCTTCTCCATATCAGATATTCTTCTTGAGCAGTCGGGTGCACCCCGGAGAGACTCCATCTAGCTTTGTCTTCAATGGCTTTTTGGACTTCATCCTTCGACCTGATGATCCCCGGGCCCAAACTCTACGTCGCCTCTTTGTCTTTAAGCTGATCCCCATGTTGAACCCCGATGGTGTGGTCCGGGGCCACTACCGGTAAGAAGCCTCCCTGATCTCTGGGGGGTCTTCTGGTCCCCCGTATGCCCTACAGCTCAGTGAGACACTATCATCTACTCTTCCTGCATTCCCAACCCTCTGGCACCCTAATAAGGGTGAGCCCATCTAATCGTCCAGTGACCTGAGAAGGAAAGGGATCCCATCCCTAGCACTCTCTGGAAGGAGCAGAGCTAGCATACCTGCAGGTCCACCTGGGAGCTGTCCTCAGGTGTCTGTGCAGGAGTGACAGCAGATTAAAGAGAGCACCTATCCTCAGTTCTTTCTTTCCTGATGCAACTTCAGCCTCTCCTTTTACAAGTCAGTCTCCCATAGTCTCTTTTCATCTACTCTAGTGTCTGTCTTGCTGGTCCAGCCCTCTAGACCAGGGGTGGGCAAACTTTTTGACTCGAGGGCCACAATGGGTTCTTAAACTGGACCGGAGGGCCGGAACAAAAGCATGGATGGAGTGTTTGTGTGAACTAATATAAATTCAAAGTAAACATCATTACATAAAAGGGTACGGTCTTTTTTTTTTTAGTTTTATTCATTTCAAACGGGCCGGATCCGGCCCGCGGGCCGTAGTTTGCCCACAGCTGCTCTAGACCCTGCTTCAGCCCTTGTTCTCCTACAGCACAGACTCGCGTGGAGTGAACCTGAACCGTCAGTACCTGAAGCCGGATGCAGTCCTGCATCCGGCCATCTACGGGGCTAAAGCTGTGCTTCTCTACCACCATGTGCACTCCCGTCTGAACTCCCAGAGTCCCTCTGCACAACAGCACAGTCCTCGTCTCTGCCCTGATGCCCCCCTTTCTGACCTTGAGAAAGCCAGCAATCTCCACATTGAAGCTCACCTTGGGCACTCATGCGATGGGGATAACCCTGAGTCCTGGACAGAGACTGAGCTTGCAGAACAGAAGGCCAGCAGTGTGTGGATTATGCCACCAGGGTCCACTGAGGCTGAGCAGCCAGCCCCCGACACCATCCCCCCCAAAGAGAGTGGTGTTGCTTACTATGTGGACCTGCACGGACATGCTTCCAAAAGGGGCTGCTTCATGTATGGAAACAGCTTCAGTGATGAGACCACCCAGGTAGGAATCACAGAATGTCCTGTGAGTGTGGGAGGGGTTGCAGGTTAGGACAGAAAGGTTGGGCCATGAACAGAGGGAAGGTGACCTTCTGTCAGGTCAGGAAAGCCTGTGGCTGCAAAAGGTAGACGACTGCCCTAGCAGGTTTGGCTCAGTGGATAGAGCGTCGGCCTGCGGCCTGAAGGGTCCTGGGTTGGATTCCGGTCAAGGGCCCATGCCCAGGTTGCCCACTCGATCCCCAATAGGGCGTGTGCAGGAGGCAACCGATCAATGATTCTCATCATTGATGTTTTTCTCCCTCTCCCTCTTCCTTCCTCTCTGAAATCAATAAGAATATATTAAACACACACACACAAAGTGGACTACTTCCAAGGGTGGACCACAGCTTCAAAAGGCCAAGAAGGAATGACACTGGAGCCTGTTACATCATGACCCTAAAAGAGGCTCAAACTGTTGGCATCATAGTCTTTTCTAGAATTGGGGAAACCAGGGGGAAAGGAAAATTTTGCATTATTGAAGAGCAAAATTCAAGAGCTTAAAAAGGTAGAACGGTACCTTTCCAACAGCTGGAGATAATGTTAAGCATCCCGTGAGAATTCAAGAAACGCTGTCTGGTGGTGATGAAGGTATCTTAGTCACGTGGCCCCATGCTTGCCATGTCTTCCTTGCCCTCAGGCTTGCTTTCTGTCTCTGAGTTGCCTTTTTCCTCCCCAAACAGGTGGAAAATATGCTTTATCCAAAGCTCATCTCCTTGAACTCAGCCCACTTCGACTTCCAGGGCTGCAATTTCTCAGAGAAGAACATGTATGCCCGAGACCGCAGAGATGGCCAGTCTAAGGAGGGAAGCGGCCGGGTTGCAATCCACAAAGCCTCAGGGATCATCCACAGGTTGGGTGGAAACTGGGATACGGTAGATGAAATAGCTTCCCTAAAGAAAGCAATACTCGGGGTTTGCAGGGCAGGGGCGGCCCAAGTCTTCTGAAAAGGCAAGCTCACAGTTAGCATTATTGGCTTTAGTCTGGGAGTCTATCTTTTTGGGACTTCTTGTGTATGTGATAGAGTGCCGAGGTCTGTTGCTGGTGGCTAGGAATTAGGACTTTCTATTTGTGTCCATTTTTTCCCCAAGTAATTACCTTCTTAGATTACTAGGCTGTCCCCCATAGTTCTGTCCTGATTCTGTCCAGGCAGGACATTGATGAAGGTCTCTGTGTCTTAGCTACACACTTGAATGCAACTACAACACTGGACGCTCAGTAAACAGCATCCCTGCCGCCTGCCATGACAACGGGCGTGCCAGCCCCCCACCCCCGCCGGCTTTCCCCTCCAGATACACTGTGGAGTTGTTTGAGCAGGTATGAATATAGGGATAAGTGGGGGACAGGAGAACCTCAAAGTCTGGGAAGGCCTTCTCTCCTGCTGCCTGACTCTAAGCTCCTCTGATGAGAGTCTCACCACTGGCTCTTTTCCTGTTAATAGTAGGCCTCTGACTGTAATCGTGTGGAGAGGATGAATGGGCTCTATCTCTGACCCCAGCACCACAGAGAATCCCTCGCACATCTAAGTCAGATTCTTTGCCTCTAAGCTTGTCTTCCTTATATTGGGTTAGTTCACCCCTGGGCTAAAAGCCCCTGTGCTGTGATCTTGATGATCCCTGGTGTCCTAGGGCACAAGAGGAGTAGGAAGGGCTGTTGGTTATAGACGAGATCAAAGCGCCTTCTGCTGGGAGAAACCCTTCCTGGTGCAGCCAGAAAGCACACCTGCCCCAACTCATGATGGATGAGGGCCTCAAATGAACAACAGTTTAGGGAGCAGCTCTAAATACACGATCAGTAAACGGCCTGGCACAAAGATTAGAGCCCCCATTGAACAAATCTGAGGTCTGGCCTCCCCTTCCACTGTGCTGTGCACCCCACCCCAACACAGCAGCCTTGGTTGGAAGACCAAGACACTGAGCCAAAGTGGACTCCCCCACAGGTGGGACGAGCGATGGCCATTGCAGCTCTGGACATGGCAGAATGCAACCCGTGGCCCCGGATCGTGCTGTCCGAGCACAGCAGCCTCACGAACCTCCGGGCCTGGATGCTAAAACACGTGCGTAGCACTCGAGGCCCGAGCAGCACTGTGAACATGGGTGTCAACAAGAAGAGAGGCTCTCGAACTCTACCCAAAACTAACAAGTAAGACCAGCAGGGTGGAAGGGAGAGAGTATGAGAGTGAAATAGGGCTCTAAACGGGGAATTTCCAGGGGTCTGTGTCCCTTTCCTACTTCTAAGAGGACCACACGGTAAATATTTTCAGGGAAAATTAAAATGAGTAACATCAGCTCATTTTTTGAGAATGGATCCTCTTCCTTTTTACCTGGAGCTACATGCTTCCTAGGTATCTGGGAGTCAGAGCCCTGCACAAAGTCAAATATAATTGGGGTGGGGGCAGGGCTCAACTTCCAGTGGTTGTAACTGGTTGAGGGGTCCAAAAGCCAGCACCAAGGCAACGGGAGGAATTTACACTCGTTTAAGATGCCCAGGGATGGCCCTTCCGGCTCCTGATGTATTTTCTGCAGGAGCATGTGTGTGTGAACAAGAGCTCTAGGCATTCTGAGATCAGCTGGTATGCCCCAGTCAGACAGCAAAAGAATTCCTCCCTTTTCCCTTTGAATGAGTCCCTATGCGTTTTCACCCCAGAGGTGAAGTTTTACTGGGCATCGACCCTGGGGAACGACTTGGGACACAGCCTCCCTGGATCATGGTTGACTGGCATCTGCTTCTTTGCAGTGGATTGCCGGTTTCCTGCTCTGAAAATACCTTGAGCCGCGTGCGAAGTTTTAGCACTGGCACAAGTGCTGGCGGTAGCCTCAGCAGCCAACAAAACTCTCCACAGATGAAGAACTCCCCCAGCTTTCCTTTTCATGGCAGTCGGTCTGCAGGGCTGCCGGGCCTGGGCTCTAGCACCCAAAAGGTCAACCATCGGGTGCTGGGCCCCGTGAGAGGTAAGCTAGTCTGGGAGCCTCTGCAACAGGTGTTTAGTTGTTTGGGGCATTGTTGGGGGAAGTGAGAGCTTGAAGATATACACTTGGACTGGGACCAAGGAAGCGAATCAATAAAATTAGTTCATAGCAGAATTTGTAGCCTCTCCTGTGACCTGGTGTTCCCTGCGGCATGAGCTCCAAGTGGTGTTTGTGGCAGAGGCGGTGTGCTGGGTGGCTGTGCTTCAGCACGTCGGGAGGCAGGGGAGTTTGTAAGGATGAAACGCCAGCTGAAGCAGGGCCACACAGACATGGAGCCTCCACTTCAAGGACAGTGTCAAGCTGCCTTGTTGGAGGCAGTGTCAGGAATGCCCTCAGTCCAAATTGCGGCACTGTGAAATGATGGAGAATCCTACCCAAGGTCCCATGAGCTGAAATCATTCCTGGCTTCAGAGCCTATTCAGAAAGTTATCAGAAGGATTCTAACGTTTCCAAAGAAAAATGGCCTGCAGACAGATTCTGTTGTAGGCACACCAAGCAGCAGTCTAGCCCCTTCCAGCAGTGGTCACAGTTGCTCAGCTCTGCATCAGTACCCCTAGTTTGGCCTGATGAGACCCTGCCTGATAAGACAAGAGATTCTGGGTCAAAATGTATACCAGAAGCAGCTGGGCCTGGAGGGAAAAAGAAGGGGAAAGTACTGCGGAGCCATTTCTCGGAGTGGCTAGGCTGTGGTGGGGAGGCTGGTGCAGAGCCACTTCTGGAAGTGCACTAAGCCGCAGATACATTGTATGTGGCTTCCGGCCTACAGAAGTCTTGCCAGAGTATGGAGGCTTATAAGCTGGAACTAAGCTTTGCTGGTCTCCAAGCCACACTCAACCTTGTTAGCATTTCCCTGCTATTCAGCTTCCATCAAAGCTTTGGTGCAGACCAGAAACATGCACTGGGTCGTTGCTGTGGGCATCTGACTGCCCTAGTTTGAGTAGCCAGAGGAGAGCAATGGTCCTTCCCAGCTTTGACCAGTATCATGTTCGATCTCTGACATGCATCATCGTTACCTCTGCTTATATTCCAAGTCCCATTCTTTTGAGATTCTATCTTCATTGAAAAGGGCACTTTTGTACACTGTGTTTGAAGGGGAGTATTAAAGTAATAAAATGCCTTATATTTAAATAACATTAAACAGTGATCAAAACAGTATCACATATATATTTCATTTAACACTCATGAGGTCCGTGTGGAATGGATGGTGTTTCTATTTTTCTGATGAGGAAACTAAGGCTGTTTAAGGGTGACTTATCCAAAATTGCACAGCTGTTTAGTGGCAGTTATTCACACATGTTTTTTCATGCCCCAGTATACTTGAGTTTCCCATCTTTCTTCTAATTTCTTTTCCTCTTAAGTCATAGTTCCTATATCAGCATTATAAATTCTCCTTCCCTTTCTACAAAAGAGACATAGTAAAGAGCCTATTCTAGGTCCTCACGGGAGGATTCTCAGCCATTTCAAACATCCTCCCTGACCCCTCCCATGCAGAGTGCTGTATTGAACTTCTTGAGGGAGGGACAAGAACTGGGTTTCTCAGTCAGTACAAAGTAATTTTTAGTTGGCTGATTTGAAACTTAATAGGGACACAGGACAGTAAACACAACATAAAAGTACACATTATAAACATGCAGGGAACTTGGGGAGCCACTGTCATAGGTAAACAAGAGGGTAATTAGCCAAAGAATGTTTAGTTGAGAAGTGGTTTTGAAGAATGGGTGTTGGTATATGGTTTGACAAAAACATTCCAGAGATGAGAATGATGGCCAGATGAGGGATGCTGCATAGAGAGGACAAAGAGCAAGTGTACTAGCTGGCTCCAAGGGCCAGACCTTTCACCATGGGCGTCAGGTGAAGAGAGGTGGGAGGAAGAAGGACGTCTTAAAAACAAAGATGTGTTCATGAGACATAGGTGCTGCTTCTGAAAATGGTGGGAATAAAAGACTTAGGTTAAGAGAGCTGTCTGAACTGTGTATATCGGCAGGGCAGGGGACGTGGGTCCTTAGAGTGGGTTATGCATGAGACTAGCACCTGTATCAGGTGTAGAGAATTAGAAACGGTGGTAGGCCTCAGTGATGGTGGAGAGAGCTTCAGGGCTATAAGCTAAAGAAAAAGATCATGGTGGCACAGACATTGTTGGAAGAAAAGGTGATGAGTTTATCTATATGGAGATGTCCTGCAAGCAGAAGGGCCAAACTGCAGAAAAGGTGACATCAGGATCGGGTCTAGGAGTCATCCACATACAGGCGCAGGTAAAACCAAGTGAGACACTATGTCCCCCCAGGTGAATGAGCTTAGCAGCAGAGAGAACTGGTTTGCGTAAAGAGACATCCCAGGGACTTGAGTAAATATTTGTAAGAACTACGAAACTATGTCTACAGTCAAGGGGTCAAGAAGAGGGTTGTTGCTAATACCAAACCAGGATACTATGAGCAGCTGAAAGGTCAGATTCCAGGAATCCTGCCTCCTATGTTCTCTTGGGCATTCACTGGTGCTGCAGTGTTTGCTGCTTCGTCTCTTAAAGTCCCTGATGTGACTCGAGGATGGTAGACTGGCCCTGACTTGGGACAGGGACCTGTGATGCAGACATACTTGGTTCCGAAACAGGAAGAACATGACCTGTATCTCTGAGATCTAACTATAAAGCAGCTATACTTTCCAAACCCAAAAAATGGGATTGTGATCTGACAGATTTTCTTTCACTTATGTAGTTATTTATAAGAAAATTTCCTCTAATGTATAAAAATTATATCACACTTAACTATACATTTAACTGGTGACTCCCTTATTGGCTAGAACAAAACATGAGATTGGGCTATCCAGGAAATTTCAGAAAAGATTCGGGCAACCCAGTCAGAAGCTTAAGGTGGAGGTTCAGGGAACCAGTCTGACGGATTCTGTCTTCAGGGGTGACATTTTAGAAGGCTAACGAGTAACCAGCTTGGGCTGCACAGGAGTGTTCCGGGGGCAGGAGGCCAGAAGAGCCTTCACTCCCAACGCCCTTGACCATAGTGCCAGCATCTTCTGCACCTCTCTCCCCCGCAGCTGCCAAAGAGGCCATGAGCACCGCCTTCCCAGACCAGGCTCAGCTCCTGCAGAGGAGGCAGGAGAGGTGGGGGAATAGCTAATACAATGGTGGAGTGAGGAAAGTCAAAAGTCTACGAGATGCTGGTGTAAAAGCAGATGCAACAGAGGCCAAAGGAAGGCCAGGGAGAGGGCGGAGAGGCAAACCAGCTTCTGTTGGTTACATACTGACAAAAACAGGGCAAGGACGGGGAGGCCAGTGAGGTGCCCAGGCCACACACAGAAAAAGGCACTTGCTCTCAGGGTCAGGCCAGGGTCTCCTTACATGTGCGCCCCAGATGCCTCACTCGCTTCATATTGGTCCTGGCCCTGAATTCAAGCAATAGTGTCAATAACTGAAACATGCCCTGGCCCTCCAGACAATCCAGCGGGACACTGGAGTAAAGGACAAAAGACTTACTTTTTTTACATCTTCAGCTCTTGTCCTCCACCACTGCCCTCATTCCTCCCAGCTCTGGTGCTTAACCTGAGGTTACGAGAACCCTTTCCTGGCCTCTGATGCCATGGCTCAGCTGACAGGCAGCTTTTGGTAGAGAATAGTGAGGGGAGGTTCCTTTGTGAAGTGAGTCAAAGGACACAGGAAGAATGCCTCTAGCACTATCACCACCTTTACCTTTTCTACTGCAAACAAAAGTTTCATGTTAAAACTTACTGATGGCAGGAAATGTCTCATAACATATCTATATATCCCTATCACCCAGCACCTACCTGGCACTTATTAAATGATCAACAAATATATTGCTGAACAAAAACTTGGGAGCTGTAGAATAGCCATCCTAATTCATACACCGGTGAGGTCAGTCTGGCTCCTCCTCTCAGACCTTTGCCCCAGGACTAGCCTGCCACTGCCAAAATGGAACCTATAGCAGATGACCAAAGAACATCATCTCACAACCTCTAGAAGCAGAGCTGATCGCCTATCACTCTTGCACTCAGCCTTAAGCTGCCATTTCTATACCTCAGAACCAAGAAACAATAGAATTGGGGCTCTTCCCTTTAATTCTTGTCTCAATGGGGACTGAGAAGGCCAGAAGCCAAACATGAGAAACTGCTGTGGGCTCACTTTGCCAGACTTACAGCAGCGCTGGCTGGATCTTAAGAGTCTTTGAGGAGTTGAAATGCTGTCTAAATGCCTTACACTTTCCAGATCAGCCTTCTACCCTAAACCAGACCTTGTCTTCTACCCTGAAACTCTCCTTAGGGGCAGGATTCCTGAGTGCATCCTTAGTATCTTTCCCATGATCCCTACATTCACACTGACTTTTTTTTACATCATTTGTCTATTTTGCTTCATACCTCCTTGACTATCATGCAGTTCCTTACTAGAACCTACAAACATCCCAAGGCTTTCACCCACTCTTGCTTGTTTTCTCTCATCCTTTCTTGGGGTGGGTGAGGCTTCATCCCTTAATATATTTTCAACATGCGTCTGTATGGAGATTTCTCAGACCATCTAGAAACCTGCTGTTTCCCCCTCTATCAAGTACATTATTTCTGCCTACAGTGCACTGTCCCTTGGAAATCATAGTGACATCCCTATTTTAACCAAAAATTACCCAGGTCTGGGCTCTACAGCATCTCTGTGGTGGGTAATGTTGCAGGTTAACTGACTGGCATTGAGTCTCTGACTTCGTCTTGTTGGCATTGCTGTACCAACTCTTCCTAGCCCCCTAAGTTCTGGTTGTTTCTGACTCTTGGCTGCAGTCTTAGCCTCTAATTGGTACCCAGCATACATAGTATTAGAGAAGGTCCCTACCCTCAAGGAACTCAAGTTCTAATTAGAATATCGGCAAACGTTATTGAGTACTTAGTATGTGCCAGATACTATTTAAGTCCTTTACATGTACTAACTTATTTAATTAGGGAGAAACCATAAATAATTACTAGCCACGTGAATAAAGGACAATGAAGAGAACAATTAATTCTACCATTAACGGTCAAGGAGGCCTCACAGAGGTGACATTTGAGATGGGCCTCGTAAGATATCCAGGGTTTCCCTAGGCAACAGACATTTTAGAGGAACCGCACAGCTAGGAGCCCCAGGGGTTGTAGCAGAGGGTGTGAAGGATCAAGTCAAGTCAGCATCCTTCTGAGGATGAGCAGACCTGAATCAGTGGGCAGGGCTTTGAATGCTGTGTACAAAGGTTTAGACTCTGTCCTTTAAAAGACCTTCAGTATCTCCCCCTTCTCTGAGCCAAAACGATTTTTGATCAGGTCTATGTTTTAGAATAGCAATTTTTGTCATCTGCCTAAAGAATGGATTGTAAAAAGGAAGGAGGGGGCCAGTAGAGAATATTTTTCAAAAGCCTGAATGAGCTAAAGACCTATATCTGGACACTGGCAATAGCAAGGGAGAATAAAGAAGAAATCCAAATGAAGGGAAAGGTAGAATTGGTTAAACACAAATATAAATGTGAGGGAAGAGTTGAAAGATGAAACAAGGTTTCTAGCAAAATCTTCCCGAAGATAGGGAGAACAAAAGAAAGGGTGGGAGAAAATGGATTTTGTTTGGGTCATGAAAGACTGCCAGGTAGAAAAACGTCCAGTGGACAGTTAGAACTGCAGCTCAGGAGCAAAGGGCTAGAGGGAGATTTGAGAGTTTAAAATATGCTGAGCAAGAGAGGACCAAGGATAGAATGGTGGGGAACACCACAATTTAAGGGGCAGGAAGATTAGTTGAAGAGCAGTTAGAGGTAAGAGGAGAACCTAGGAAAGCTGTTTAGAAGCCAAGCTCAATAACTCCTTTGCCAAAAGAATGAGCTCGTGGGTAAGTTGGTTAGCCAGAGAAGTGGGGATGAGGGCTGGCTGAGAACTGGACACTGGAATAAGTATCAGAGGACTTTATACTCATCTTAGGTTTCTTCAGACAAGGGACGCTGGTGCGGTAAGTTTGAAAATGGGCATTTTCTGACCAAGGAGAGCCAGTGGGGTGGTGGACTGACAGCGCCTCACTTACTTGCCCTCTCTGTGTCCCTTCACTCAGAGCCCCGAAGCCAGGACAGGAGACGGCGGCAGCAGCCACTGACCTATCACCTTACTTCAAGCAGCCTGGCCTCATCCCCAACTCCTGTCAGTTCTAGCCTAGCCTCCTCACGCAACATGGGCTCCTGCCTTCTGCCCAGCTCACTCAGCATATCAGGTCTGTATGCACCGCCACTGAAATCTAGGTTGGCAGCCTCCTTCCTTCCTTACCACGCAGGGTGTAGAGCAGGCTCCTGAGGAAATCCTGCAGCTCCGTTGCCCCCGGACCTGGCCCTCCTTCTTGACTTGATGTGATAGAGGCCTCTGTAGACCAGGGGCATCCGTTATCGCCCAGAGGATCCTAAACCCCAAACACCCATGTCCTTGTACAGGAAGCTGAAATTTAATGAATGTCTTTGTATAATAGTAGTTCCCATTTATTGAGCATTTACTATGTGGCAAGCACTGCTCTAAGCTCATTATCTCATTTAATCCTCACTTTTACAGTTGAGGAGCATGATGACTTTTCCTACCTGCTACTGATTGAAGCTCCCTGCCTCCAGGAGCTGGACAACATTAGACAAAACTGCAGAATGAAAAAAAGGATAGGCCTGCCTTCACCACAAATGTGTGACCATATCAAGCACACAAAACCTTGGCCATCTGCTCTCCTTTTGTTCTATCCCAGCTGCCACAACATTAGTAACAAAGAAACAGAATTTACGGAGGATGAGGCCCAGAAATCAGGATTTTAAAAAGATTCCCAGGTGATTCTAATGTGCTACCAAGGTTGAGAACCACTGCTCTAAGGTCTATAAATTCAGAGTAATTCAAGCTCTGATTTGCTGCTCCACCCCTTGAACAAGACTAGAGCATGCCAAGCTTCTTAACCAAGGGCAACCACCTCACCACCTCTGCACATGTGCCAATGTCTAGAGACATTTTGGGTTGTTACAAATGGGGAGGGGCAGGAAGAGGAACACCCTCTAATCCAGTGGTTCTCAACCTGTGGGTCACGACCCCTTTGGTGGTCGAACGACCCTTTCACAGGGGTCGCCTAAGACCATCCTGCATATCAGATATTTACATGACGATTCATAACAGTAGCAACATTACAGTTATGAAGTAGCAATGAAAATAATTTTATGGTTGGGTCACAACATGAGGAACTGTATTTAAAGGGCCAGAAGGTTGAGAACCACTGCTCTAATGGGTAGAGGCCAGGGATGCTGCTAAACATCCTAGAATGAAACAAAGAATTATCCAGCCCAAAATGTCAATAATGCCAATATTAAGAAACCCTGATCTAAAGGAAGTTCCCTCTTCCCCGTGGCCCCTACCCTGACATGTTTCTTTTGTTCTCAGGGAGCAACTGCTCACTCCTGTCCTCAGGGGACAAGCCAGAGGCGGTCATGGTGATTGGGAAAGGTCTACTAGGAACTGGACCTCGGATCCCCTGTGTCAGGACCCGATTACAGGTAACATTTTTGGGTCTTCCCGTCCCCAGCATAACAACTATGGCAGAACCCAACAAGCAACTGTTCATCTGGTAGTCGGAGGGGGAATGCCCAGCACTGCTTTACCTCTCCCCAACCATTTAAGAGAGCTCTTCTGGTGTCTCGAGTGCCTGTCTGTCCAGTGTCCCATTCCCTTCAAGCCAGGTCTCTTGCTTGCTTTCAACCCCATGTCCCTGCCGGATATACCCCGACCTCAGCCTGCTAGCTTTGGCTTTGTCTGCCCCTGCCCTTAGTTTCTCCTCTCTTTCTGCCCAGACCTGCCCGAGGAGAGTTCCCGCCAGGAGGGGTCCCGGATTCCCCAGGTAACACATCTGATTGCTGCTCCTAGGAACAGCTGTGCCACCAACGCCAATTCAGTCCAGACCCCCATGCTAGTTGGCTCAAGTTGGGTATAGGCAGAAGGTGAATGGACGGGTGAAACGTAAGCTGGTCTGGCAGGGGCTGAGGCACAGAAGGCTGAGAAAGATCTACCAATCCTCCAAAAGCTTTCTACACAGTACTTGTCTTTGGTACAAATCTTGGCCATGATATAGCCATGGAGGTTAAATGGTGGATTCTTTTGCCTCCCCTAGTTAAATAAGACTCAGAGTATATAGTTATAGATTGAACCCGAGTTCTCTATTATCCTCTCAGCTAGGGAACATGCCCAGGAATTAAAGGTCCTAGTACCTGTGTTGACTGCTAAACTACACCCTTACTCATGGGAACTCTAGAAGCACCAATATTCACGGAAGAACCCAGCTTCTTAGCCCACCCCCTGTCCACAGGCTAGGTCCAGGTTGGGCTGGGGCTCACCGCCGACTTGCAGAGGGATGAGAGGCTCTGCGGGCCCCACATCCCCTATCCTCTGGACCAGGGAGAGCAGTGAGCCGGAGCCGGGACCCCGCTCTGCACCAGGGTGAGCACAGATTGTCCCTCACCCCACTTCTCGTTTCTACCCCCTCATTCCCAGTTCTGCCACTCAGGATCATTTCCTTCCTGAATCCTTGACCCCCAAAAGACTAAATGTACTTTCATTAGGAATCTAGTACGTTTTTTCCCCCATAATGGCCTCAGTCTTCACTCCAGTGAATATGAAAACTGTTAGGGTCTAAGGCCTAGGAGCTGGCAGGTTCCAGCATCAGACCACTGTGCAGTACTCAATACTGTGCCTATCCTTACCCATCCCACCTCTCACTTCCCAGCCCCTGGCTAACAGACCAGAAGAGGAGCAAACTTTTCACAACCCTGATTCCTCTCTTTTCTGTTGCAGGCTGCCTCAGGCCGCACCTCCACGGCCCCACTCTGCCCCTGCCATTTCTCCTATTTCCTGTAGTCTATCTGACTCCCAGTCTCGGACTTGTTACAGCGGGGGGCCCTTGGGCCAACCTGAGGTTTGTTTTGTCCCTAAATCTACCCCATTCACTGTTTCTCCCCGGGTCTGATGCCTTGACCTCATGCCCAGGATATAGCCACAAGATGGGGACACTGTGAGAAATGTGCTAGTCCCCTGCCTCAGCTGCTGATTCCATGTGACAACTCTAACTCCTCAGAATGCCATTCCCACCGTGTGAGGCATCACAGAGCATCACCCTGAGACAGGACAAAGCAGGGAATGTGTCACCCCTTCCCTCCCTCCACAGCACAAGATTTTGGGACCACAAAAATATCTATATTTTTATATCGGGGGGAGGGAGTAGAAAAGAAAGCAGCCCTATACTGGGCCCTACTCAGTGGCAGCTTCTTGTTCCATAGGGTTAAGGAAGACTTTGAGGAAATAAAAGTTGTTTGGAAAAATCCAGGTGTAGTTGCTTTATATGCTGTGATGGGTAGAAGGGATGAAGTGAAGTGTGAAGGCCCCTCACACCCTCCATCTTGCCTCAGACTCTGTCCTGGAGCCCTAGAAAAGAGGGAAAGACCGGAGGTAAGGAAAATGCTGTTTTACTCGGAGGAATCCTCCGGGAATCAACTCCCATCCACCCTCTCTCCCCTTTACATTGCGACCCACACTTAAGGTTGGTCTCCCAAGCCCTTCCTCCCCCCCCCCCCTTTCTTCTCTATGACTTGGGTCTATAGCCGCCAACCCCTAACTCAGTGTCTCTTGCCCCAGAACATGGAAATAGAATTCTATCTTTACAATCCCTCTCTCACACACAAAAAAAACCTGCCTAAATAAGTCTAAATAATCTTGGAAAAGTGAGGGCTGTTTAAGTGAAGAAGAGCTCAAATCCTCATTCGTGGGCGGCATCCTCAGTACCCTCATTCCTACCTGGCAGTGCCGCCTTGTACCCATACCCCCAACTTGGGCACCTGGGGCCTAGGAAACCCACCCAGGGGTCAGCTGAAGGGGGAGGGACAAGGGCCCAGTGCTGGCGCTGCATGCTTGGCCCCTCGCTTTCTGATGGGAAGTTTCGAACCCCGCAGGCCCTGGCACGGCCTCGCCACTCCGGGGCTGGGCGCTACAGCCCCAGACCGTTACCTGGGGTGGAGAAAGCGCCACTTTCATTCCTGCTTCTTGGGATTGTTGACGGCCACGTAGTGATAGAGAACGACAAGCAGGAAGAGCGACACGCCCAGCATGTTGGCGAAGATGGCGAGCTGCACGTCGGTGATCATCCTGCGGAGAAGAGGCGGGCTGAGCCTGCGGCCGGCACCACTCCCGGCCCAGACCTGGGCCCGTCCTCGCCCCCCTGGTCGCCTGCGCGCTTCTCACCTGACCAGCTGCGCTCGGCTCCGCTGCGCTCTGCGATCCGGCTGAAGGTAGGAGACCTGGTCCGGAAGTTTGTGGCGCCAGCTCAGTTCCAGGACAGGCACTTCCGGCCGGGTCGGTCTCTCTAGCCCCGCCGTCTCGCCTGCTCCCCGCCGCGCTCGCAAGGGGCGTGGTCTGGGGCGGGGCTGCCGCGGGTGGCGTGTGTCGGGCCCGCGCTGCACAGCTGGCGCAGCTGGGCGCAGCTGGCGCGCGGGGGACGTGGTTAACAGCGCCCGGGCTGGCCTCCCCCGGAGCCGCGGGGTGCTAGGGCGAGGGTGCTGCGGCGGGCCCGGCGGGAGGCTTGGCCCTGACCCTACGAACGATTCCATACTGACTCCCGGCCACAGAGAGGCTGATAATCAACTGTCAGCAAGACGTCAACCTGTGCTGGAGGTTTATCCAGACAATGTCCCTGAGTTTT
>NW_005871333.1:551480-556333 GCF_000147115.1 Myotis lucifugus
CCCTTGCGCCCTGTACCTACAGGACGATCCTGGCTGTGATCTGACCAGCGCCTCCTACCCTGGCTCCGCGACACACCCGAGGTAGGCGTCGGAAATAGGGCGGACCCTCCCGAAATCTACCCCAAATCGTGGGACTTCGGTCAAGTGGGAAATCACCCCCCGGATGTGAGGGAGGGAGCGGGGAGGAATGGCCGGGATGAGCCAGGGGGGCCATGGGTTCCCAGCAGAGCAGGGTCACGAGGAGGAAGAAGAAGGATGACGGGGTAGATGTCGGGGGTCCGGTGAGGGGAGAAGCCGCTGGGGCTCTAGCCCCCCGCCCAGCCAGAAGCTGCTCACTCCGCCCTCACCCCTGGCTTCCCCGGCCCTCGGCTTCACCATAAAAGGGAACGGCACGGAGCCAGGCTGGGCGGGGGGCTGGGCCGGAGCTGACAGGGGTAATGGAAGCCAGTTGCTTTGCGGTAGAGGGGCCCGGGCTCAGGGGACGCTGCTGCTCCTGAGCCAAAGAAAACCACAGGAGTTCCCATGGGGCCGGGCAGCGGGTGGGGGACCAGTGCCGCCTGTGGGCCCAGCGTGGCCTTCCTGGCCTGGGACCATCACCAGCGTGTCCGCCATGCTCTGGTCCAGTAACGCCTAAGCTCAGCCTCTGTCTTTCGTGGTCCTGGCTCCTCTGGCCTCCCCACTCGCCCCAGCCCTCACCCAGTATTTCCCAGAGGTTTCCTATTTAGAATCCCAAGCCCATGTCCCCTCCACATAACCTTGAAACCCCAGAATGTGTTTCCTCGAGGGGCCAGTCTGTCCCCAGCTCTGCTGGGGAGAACGAGGGTCTAGGTCTTAAAGGATTACACACATTAGGCTTCATGTCCCCTGGAAATCTGAAGCAGATTCAAGTCCAAGCAGATCTTAGAGCTACGACTGGAACAGAACTAGATCCTGGAAAGCAGACTTTCCAGACTGCCAATGGCATGAGGTGCTGCAGATTTTCAAGCCTGTCCCGAACCCGCTGAGCCAGGTGCCAAGCTTCCTAGACTGTCAGAGCGGAAGGGTGCCTCCAAGATCGTTTTATAAAGAAGGAAACAGGCCCAGAAGGCAATTGATTTGACCACGGTTCTACGACCGGTTCAAGACCGTGTCACCTGATTCTCTTCCCTCTGATCCAGTGAACCCAGAGCCACTGATTTATTTGATATCAGTAGGCTGTCCTGGGTCAGGGAAAAGAGGAAAAGGACGTATTTTAGAGCCATCCAGAAATGTCCTTCACCTCCCACAACTTCCTGTGCCTAGGTCACTGCGACTTTATCAGCCTTGAATGGGTCACTTGGCCTGGTGCCTAGAGGAACTGACACAAAAATGGTCTCCAGGACAAAACTAGACCCAGCTAAGAACGAATAAAGCTTGAAAACAGCTTGGGTAGCAGAGTATGTGGGAAATGGGACAGGCACAGCCTCATCCTGTGAAGAATTGGAGGAGGGAGAGGATCTGGAGGGGGCACATGTGCAGCTTAATCTTTGTGATTAGTGTGACATTTTCAAGGAAAAGATGAGTTTAGAATTAGACTCAGGAGAAAAAATCAACCAGACCTGGGAGAAGGGGACTGAACCCTGAGTCCAGGGAGGTTGGTACCTAAAGTATTGCACCTGTGGAAGGGTTGGAAGGAAAAGGAAATGTATGCATTTGAGAGGAGGAGTAGACTTTTGCTCAAGAGTCCCCGCAAGTTTGAATTCCCATCTGGGTTTGCATGACTCAAGGCCTAATTCATATTATCCCCCCTTTTTCCCCTCTCAATATTTATCTCTGACAGATGCTTAGACATAAAGTGTTCCTTACTACTACTGGTGGCCCCTGGCCCGCCCTGGGCACGGGCTCGTTGCTCAGTTAGTGATGGTCGACTGGATGAGTTACGTCGTAGAGCCAAGATTGCCCACTGGCACTAGACCCTTGGAAATTCCCCATCTTGGAGCGGTTTTAAAATAGATACTGCCCTAATGCCCCAGGGACTTAGCCTAGTTGACCTCAAGAATTCCAATTGCTTTGGAAATTTGTGGCCATCTGCCAATACTACCACTGCAGCCACCATGGCATTCTCCCTCATCTTAGTCTCCCCTGCAGCCTCTTGCCCAACGCCTCGGGCCTCCCCAGTGAACCCAGAGCCGCTGATTTATGTGATGTTTCACAGACATCCCTGTCAGCCCCGAGGTCTCGGCCCCTAATTATAGGACTAAATGATATGTAACTTACTGCAATTGTATTTCAAAGCCAACATTTCTGACTTGACACACTTAAAATATAACCGGTTTTTAAACTTAATGGGTGACAACTGGGCAGTGACGAGATGGCTAGGATGACTCCTCAGGTTGCCAGAGGCCTCCCGAGGGAGAGAAGAGGGGAAAGAACAGAGAAAGAAAGCCCACAGCAGTGGCCAGGACAACCTAGAGAGGAAGTGGGTTGGCTTCCTGCCAGAGCCAGGGCCTAGAACTGATGCTGAGACCAGGGACGAAGCTGCAACCTTCCACCGGCAGCAACTTGGAAATCAGGATCTCCATCCGGCACCTCTAAGGGGCAGCCACAGACTCCCATGTCTGTTGGTTCCAGGGCTTACTCTCACCATCCCGTCTTCTTGTTGCATTGCTCCCAACCCTTAGCATTCATAGGACCTCAGAGGCAGGTCATTCAGTCACAGTGAAGAGTTGGTGGCATCCTCCCATGGCTTCCAATCATTGCCCTGCAAACGGTTCCCAGAATCAAGATCCACATTTTGAATCATCTCCTGGACATCTATTTCTATTGAGATGTGTTACTCTCACCTTATACTCAGTACAGGCCTACCTCGGAGATATTGCGGGTTCGGTTCCTAACCACAACAATTAAGTGAATATTGCAATAAAGCGAGTCGTAATGCTTTTGCTGGTGAAGGAAGTAAATTTGTAAACATGTGTAACATTTTCTATTTGTAAAAAAAAGCAACATCTGTGAAGCCTAATAAAGCTAAATGCCTGTATGTTTAAATCAAGGTCATCCTTCTTTCCTCCAAACCTGCTCCTCCTCTCAACCTACCCATCCTAGCTAGAACCCTGGCTTCTTCGCTGGTGTCTCCCTTCATCTGCTCCCCTGGTACCCAGCCTTCTCTTTCAGGTCTGCACCACTTTGCAGTGCAGAATTTGGAAGGGACCTTAGGCAACAGACCCCCAGTGGAATCCCGGGACTTGCTCAAAGTGATAACGTAGTTAGAGGAGGAGCTGGAACCAGCATCCTCGTGCCCTAACACCCTGCCCACTGTTCTTGCTGACGGTCTTCGGTCTTCTCTCTGCGGGGATACTGATCCCCTCCTCAAAATTGTGCAATCCAGACTCTTAGCCAGTTATCTGAGGCTCTCCCTGATTTCTCCGCAATGCACTTCTCTGACTTTCTATGCTACTTCTTGACACAAATAAAAGCTAACTGCGCATTTACCACATGCCAGGCAGTATTCTAAACTCTGTGTGTGTTAACGGCCCTCACAGACCTAGGAAGGAGGCACTGTTATTACTCCCAAGTTATAGATGGGGAAACTGAGGAGGACCACATTTCCCCACCTGAAACCTCTCTGTCTCTTCCAACACCTCTTTTCTGACTCCCGCAGCAGCCACTGTCTTTCTGCTCCTCTTACCCACAACACGCCTCCTCCATCTGCCTGGCCCCCTAGGCGCTCTGTCTATCCCGCGTTATGTTAGTTTCTGTTTTGGAGCTTGCGTCCCATTCCTCAATAGCCCCAGCTGCTCCTTACTGAGTCATACATACATGCCTTTGCACCTGGGCGCCTCCACAGTGCTCAGCACACAGCGCTCTCCTAGTACTTCCGCTCAGCCTTCCCAAGTGTCCCTCCACACAGGACCTGGTCCAGAACACAGCACTGAGGGCCAGGTGGTGGAGAGGGGCCCGCTGATGGAGAGGGGTCCGCTGATGGAGAGGGGTCCGCTGACAGACCCCAACATCCCAGGAGGCGCTGCCTGTCGGGTCAGGCTGACGCTGAGTCCTGTGAGTCTCCCGCTGCTACAGAGACTATCAGACTTCCTTTACTCCGTAGTAGGGCCCAATTTGTCTACCTCCCTTCCCTCCCCCACTTACGGCCTGACCCTCCCCAAGACTAGTCTGGGGCCCATATTCATTTGGCCTTTTTAGAATGAGAGTCTCCTCTCGCCCAAGTTCTCCATGCTTGACAAGGTTGCTCCCCCATTTCCAGATTCCTTCCTTCCCCTCTGGCTTCTCTGAATCTCCTGCCTGCCTCATGGAGTCCTTGTCCTTTGCCCTGGCCCAGTAGCCCTCTCTCCTATTCTCCTTTTTTCTCCCAAGTCACTGACTAGGTATTTAGATTTTAATCTCAGCTCTGCTCTTAACTTGCTGTATTACCTTGGACAAGTTCCTTTCCCTCTCTGAGCCTCAATTTTCACATCCGTAAAAGGAGGGAGCTAGACTGGATGGTGAGTGATATTCTGCTGAGCTCTCCAGGCTCTCCTCTCTTCACAGTCCTCCCCGCTTCCTCTCACCTTTGGGCCCCCCCACCCCCCCACCCCCCCCACCCCCCCCACCCCCCGCTGTCAGGTCTCTCCTCCCAGGAGAGGCCTGCCCTCGCCCAGGGGAGCTGTGGCTTCAGCTCCTGTTCCCTAGCTAAGCGGCCAGCCCTGGGCCTCCTCCCCAGCCCTGGCCCCGGCTCCGCTCCATGTGGCCCGTCTGAGAGGCTGGCTCCAAGCCCGGCGGCAACTCCACATTTCTGTTTTTCCTTTTTTTCCCCCCCTCTTTCCCGGAGTTTTACTAGAAGCCGATGTTGCGCACGATTGTTTGTAGAAATTGGGGGAGAGAAGTGGAAGCTGGACCCGCCC
>NW_005871333.1:556737-561947 GCF_000147115.1 Myotis lucifugus
GGGGACAAGACCCGACCTTGGAGCTGCGGGCATCCTCGCTTCAAGGCAGAGGCGCCGTGATCAGGCGGGATGTGCCTCTGAGGGCCACGGCCCAGCGGCCCACCATGGCCCCCAGGACCCTCTGGAGCTGCTACCTCTGTTGCCTGCTGACCACAGCCGTGGGGGCAGCTAGCTACCCACCTCGCGGGTACAGCCTCTACACAGGGAACGGTGGGGCCCTCAGCCCCGGAGGGCCCCAGGCCCAGAGCGCCCCTCGGCCTGCCAGCCGCCACAGGTAAGTGTCTGGTGAAGAGGGGCCCAGCCCCAGGCTGATGGTAGGTGGGAGGGTGGGTCAGAAGTGGGTATCGAGGCCCCCGCTTTAGCTGCCCTCTCCTGGGCTGTCTCCCCAATGCAGGGAAGAGAGGGAGAGGAAGCCCATCCATCAGATGGCTCCTCACGAGCCCACCTTCCTGCTGGGCGTTTCCAGGGCCCCCCCCCCAATAGATAGGTCCTCTTGTCTAACCTCAGGGGGTCAGCTTGGGACCTGAAGTTAGGTGTCCAGGGGGACGACCTGAGGGGCATGGCCGGGCCTTCCTGCCCTGCTACCAGCCTGGGACCCTCGGGCAGCACTTTCATCCCTTCCTGGGACTTCCTCAGCCCCTCCAGGGATCCCTGATACTGACACGCTTTTGCTTTTGCTGTGCTCCTTTCGGCCTCTCCAGCCAACACAGATCCGAGGCCAGCAAACCCCCTGAGGGACAGGGCTCATCAATGGCTTATTCTCTGCTTAACCCTGAGCTGGACCCCTGCCTGCCGGGGCCTCTCCCCTGAGGGGTGGGTGGAAGCCAGCATCCAGGGAATCACCGAATCACCAGAGGGCCCCAGCCAGCCGGCTCACACAGGCCACGCCAGGCTAGAGACTGAGACAGAAAAGGGACACGAATGAATGGGTGAATCCAGAGGCTCCCCGGGACCCCCCGCCCCAGCCGTGAGGATCGACTTCTCATGGTTGTGGTTTTCCATTCTGCGCCTCCTCTCCTGTCTTGAAAAGTCTTTATCGAGACTCCGGGCGGACAGGAAGGCGTGGGGGAGTTGCCCCTGCCAGAGCCGGCTCCCACTGGTCCCCCAGGGCCCTTCATCCTTTGACCCCCCCCCCCTCCAGCCCTCTGGTGGTCCTGGGCCCTCCCCGGGGTGTGTGTCCCTGGCTCTTGGGCCTACGTGGGGTTGTGCCTGCAGGAACTGGTGTGCCTTCGTGGTGACTCGGACAGTGAGCTGTGTCCTGGAGGATGGAGTAGAGACCTTCGTCAAGCCCGACTACCAGCCCTGTGGCTGGGGCCAGCCCCAGTGTCCCCGCAGCATCATGTGAGCCCAGCGCTGGGGAGTGGGTGCTTGGTGGGGGCCGGGCCAGGACAGCACTAGGGCGGCCATCTCGGGAATGTGCACCAGCAGGTAGCGAGGAGTACAACCAGGGGCTCAGTCAGAGCCATTCTGAGGAGAAGCTGAGGCAACAGTTTGGCTGGTGGGCACACTTAACTAGAGCACTCTGCCAGCCCCTCAATTGCCTTCTCTGGGCTGGTCATGCTCAAGGCGAGGCGTTCAAGGCTCTCAGCACAGGACAGTGGAGGAAGAACAGCGATTTGGCCCTTGGCCAACAAGCTAGCTGACAGCTGTCAGCTGAGCAAGACCACATGCTGAACGGTGAGGGGGACCCAGCCTGAGGGACAGGCCTTTGCCCACAGCAGCTGCCCATCTGTGAGGACAGGGGCCACGGTCACCGACAGTGCAGGGAGGAGTAATGAGCCCTCCCTCCACCTCTCCCAGGTACCGCAGCTTCCTCCGTCCTCGCTACCGCGTGGCCTACAAAACGGTGACGGACATGGAGTGGAGGTGCTGTCAGGGATATGGGGGTGATGACTGTGCTGAGAATCCTGCCCCAGTGCTGGGTCCTGCGCCGACCACACCACGCCCCCGGCCACGGCCTGGCCGCCCCAACCTTTCTGGCTCCAGTGCAGGAAGCCACCTGAGTGGACTAGGCGGGGAAGGTGAGTATGGGAGCCCTGGAGAGAGTAGTGGGAAGTGGGGGGGGGGGGCAGAAAACGGGGACCAGGCTGCTGAGGGAAACCTCCATGTTCCAAGTCAGAAAAAAGGGACAGAAAAGAGTTAATGGGATCTCTGAGATTCCCTGTCCATGTGTGTGTGCGTGCATTTGCATGTGTAAGCGTGTGTGTGCGCGCATGTGCGTGTGTGTGCGTGTGTGTGTGTGTACACCAGAGATGGAGAGATTGAGAGGGACCAGAGAAAAAGGAGGCAGAGAAAGTGAATGTGCTTCCACATGCCCACATGTGGCCAAGATACTTCCTAGTTGGGAACAGCTGCGGGAAGAAGGGGGAATTCCTTCTGAAGCTTGGTCCAAGGGGACAGACAGTTGGGACTACAAGTCCCAGCATGCACTGCAACCAACTACAGGTCCCAGGCCCCTCCCTGGCCTCTGGAGACTGCAAGTCCCAGAATGCAGCAGTCCCTGTTGCTTTCCCTCCCCCTCCCCAGTGTGCTGGGCCCTGCGGATGTGCTGTGTTTGCTTGCCAGGGAGCAAGTCATGTTGTAATTATGGAAACAGGAACTTCTGGCTGACTCTCCCCTCATCCAGCTGGAGCCCCCAGAGGCCTGCCACAGAACTCATCTGTGTCCTGTGGTGTTGTGGAGCGGTGCTGCCCAGGAATGGCCGCTGTCCTGGGGCCACAGAGCCGCCCCACATTCCCATTTCACTTGCCACGGGAGTGGCCGTGTCACACCTGTTTCACAGAGAAGGAAGCCGTTTCCATAGCGTTAAGAGGCCCTCTGGACAGAGAGGACATGGGCTGGGTGGTCAGACGGATGACCTGGGTGTGAAACTTGGCTCTGCCGCTTATTTAACTTGTAACCCATGGCCCAGCTACTTAAGCTCTCCGGTCCTCTGTTTCCCACTCTGCAGAATGGGAAGAGCTCACGGTAGCTGCCCAATGGCGTGTTGCAAGGGGGAAAGATCTGGCCCTCAAGGCATTTAGTGAATGGGAGTTTCTTTCTGTCTTTTCTTGCTCAAATCACCCCGCTTAAGCCATAGTCAAATCAGTTAGGACCTCTGACCTCTTGCTGGAGTTGGACCTAGGAGGCTGGTACTGAGTCCAGCCCCGCTGCCTTATGTCTTCTCTCTGCCAGGTCCTGGGGAATCAGAGAAGGTGCAGCAGCTGGAGGAGCAGGTACAGAGCCTGACAAAGGAGCTGCAGGGCCTTCGGGGTGTCCTGCAGGGACTGAGTGGGCGCCTGGTGGAAGATGTCCAGAAGGCTGTGGAGACGGCCTTTAACGGGAGGCAGCAGCCAGCAGACGCAGCTGCCCGCCCTGGCGTGCACGAAACCCTCAATGAGATCCAGCAGCAGCTGCAGCAACTGGACAAGCGTGTCTCCACCCATGACCAGGAGCTGGGCCATCTCAACAACCATCACGGTGGTGGTGGCAGAGCCCTGGATCCGGCCCCAGCCTCTCCCGGCCACAGCGAGGAGCTGCTGCGGGAGGTGGAGCAGCGGCTGCAGGAGTCCTGCTCCGTGTGCCTGGCGGGGCTAGATGGCTTCCGCAGGCAGCAGCAGGAGGACAGGGAGCGGCTGCGAAGACTGGAGAAGCTACTGGAGGAGCGGCAGCGGCAGCTCGCCGGGCAGGCCGTGGGCCGCAGGCCCCCTCAGGAATGCTGCCCTCCGGAGCTGGGCCGGCGACTGGCAGAGCTGGAGCGGAGGCTAGAGGTCGTGGCCGGTTCAGTGACCGTGCTGAGTGGGCGGAGAGGCACGGAGCTGGAAGGTGCAGCGGGGCAGGGGGGCCATCCCCCAGGCTACACCAGCTTAGCATCCCGCCTCTCCCGCCTGGAAGACCGATTCAACTCTACCCTGGGTCCCTCGCAGGAGCAGGAGGAGGGCCGGCCTGGGCGTCCTGGGGGCCTGAGCCACTGGCTGC
This sequence comes from Myotis lucifugus, assembly GCF_000147115.1. Classification (NCBI taxonomy): domain Eukaryota; kingdom Metazoa; phylum Chordata; class Mammalia; order Chiroptera; family Vespertilionidae; genus Myotis; species Myotis lucifugus. Next base: position 560,695 of record NW_005871333.1, read on the forward strand.
CCGCTGCCAGAGGCCGGTTAGAGAAGCTGGAGGGGCTGCTGAACAATGTGAGCAAGGAGCTGGGTGGGCGGCTGGACCTGCTGGAAGAGCAGGTGGCAGGGGCCGTGCAGGCATGTGGGCAGCTCTGCTCTGGGGCTCTGGGGGAGAAGGACTCCCAGGTCAGTGAGACCCTCAGTGCTTTGGAGCGCAGGGTGCTGGACGGCGAGGGGCAGCTGCGGCTGGTCATCTCTGGCCTAAACAAGGTGGGAGCAGCTGGGGAGACACGGCAGGCCACGCTGGAAGGGTTGCAAGGGGTCGTAGGCCAGCTCCAGGGTCGTGTCGATGCTCAGGATGAGGCAGCTGCAGAGCTCACACTTCAGCTGAATCTCACAGCTGCACGGCTGGGCCAGCTAGAGGGTCTGCTGCAGGCCCGCGGGGATGAGGGCTGTGGGGCCTGCGGGGGGGTCCAGGAGGAACTGGGCCGCCTTCGGGATGGCGTGGAGCGCTGCTCCTGCCCCCTGCTGCCTCCACGGGGCCCGGGGGCTGGCCCGGGTGTTGGGGGGCCGAGCCGTGGGCCTCTGGATGGCTTCAGTGTGTTCGGGGGCAGCTCAGGCTCAGCCCTCCAGGCCCTGCAAGGAGAGCTTTCCGAAGTCATCCTCACCGTCAGCTCCTTCAATGACTCGCTGCATGAGCTCCAGGCCACGGTGGAGGGCCAGGGTGCTGATCTGGCCGACCTGGGAGCCACCAAGGACCGCATCATCTCCGAGATTAACAGGCTGCAGCAGGAGGCCACAGAACATGTCATGGAGAGCGAGGAGCGCTTCCGAGGCCTGGAGGAGGGACAGGCGCAGGCTGGCCAGTGCCCCAGCCTAGAGGGGCGATTGGGCCGTCTGGAGGGAGTCTGTGAGCGGTTGGACACAGTGGCCGGGGGACTGCACGGCCTACGTGAGGGCCTTTCCAGACATGTGGCTGGGCTCTGGGCTGGGCTACGGGAGACCAACAGCACCAGCCAGACACAGGCAGCCCTGCTGGAGAAGCTGCTGGGGGGACAGGCGGGCCTGGGCAGGCGGCTCGGCGCCCTGAACAGCTCACTGCTGCTCCTGGAGGACCGGCTCCACCAGCTCGGCCTGAAGGACTTCACTGGTGAGGGGGCAAGAGGAGGCCTGGGGTGTGGGGGGGACCCCTTTCCAGTTCTTTCTCCCTCTCTCACAACAGCCCAGCCTTAACCCCATCTACATTTTTCTTTGCTCTGCTCAGCATGAATTGCAGAGCCC
>NW_005871333.1:563099-566746 GCF_000147115.1 Myotis lucifugus
TGGATCTCTTCCTGTTCCTATTTGGGAGAGTCCCAGTCCTCCCTTCATCTATCCATTTTCACCACAGCTTGGCTGACTGCCGGGGTGGGGAGGGGAGGAGTCATTAGATCACCAGCTTTTTAAGGGGGGGGGGCACTGTTTTGAGTGCTGGGGGTGCGGGAGTGAACAAAACACCGGATCTCCTGCGCTCGCTCGCTCGCTCGCTCGTGGAGCTTACAGTCTTGTGGGGGAGCGGTGAAAAGACCCAGCAGGTCCCTCCCTAGTCCAGGAGCTCTGGGTCCCGAAGCCCGCGGGCCCCTGCCACCTGCCTCCCCCTGACTGCCATCCTCGTCCCCAGGCGTGTTCACAGCGCCGCTGGCTGGACGCTACTTGCTGAGCGCCGTGCTGACCGGGCACCGGCACGAAAAAGTGGAGGCGGTCCTGTCCCGCTCCAACCTGGGCGTGGCGCGCATAGACTCCGGTGGCTACGAGCCTGAGGGCCTGGAGAATAAGCCGGTGGCCGAGAGCCAGCCCAGCCCCGGCGCCCTGGGCGTCTTCAGCCTCATCCTGCCGCTGCAGGCGGGGGACACGGTCTGCATCGACCTGGTCATGGGGCAGCTGGCGCACTCGGAGGAGCCGCTCACCATGTTCAGCGGAGCCCTGCTCTACGGGGACCTGGACCTGGAGCTGGAACAGGCGTAGGCAGGGGGCCGGGCCGACCGGCCTGAAGTGTCTGTGCCGCCAAAGAGCCATCTGGGGGGGCGGGCACCCCAGCCCCAGGTGCATCGCCGTCTCCAGACCCGACCGGCAAAGGCGCCCAGAGCAGCCTCCCCCCCCAGGCTCCCCCCCCCTCGCAAACGGAGCGTGACAGGTGGGGGTCTCCGGAGTCCCCTCGTCCAGACTGTGAGCCTGATCGCTGTCCCCCGCAGGCCCCGGGCTGCGGAGGAGAGGGTCCCGGACCCTAGAAGCTCCCCCAGCGGCTTCTAAGCCGGTCCCCCGGGTTCCAGGGCGCTCCTGAGGCGCTCCGCCACCACCGCCATACTAAACTATTCAGGAATAAAGACATTTGGTTTTTATAAAAAAACAGAACAAAACGAAACACACCGTCTGCTTCAGTATGTCCGGGGGTAGATGGGCGTGCACAGGGCTCTGCGCGGGTTAGCTCCGCCCGCACCGGCGATGGACGCGTGGGCGGTGACCTGAGTCTGCGGCTTCGAGCCCCAGCGGGACCCTCCTCCCGGTCCCGCCCGTCTCGCCGGTGTCCGCCAGGGGGCGCTGAGCGCCACTCCTCGTCACGTGACCAGCGCCGCGCACCTGGCGGCCCAGGGCGGAGGCGGGGCCCGGGTGCAGCAGCGCCTCGGCTTAGCCGGACCGGCCGCAGCCGCGAGGCCGGCGCCAACCCGCGGATCCAGCGTGCGGAGCGGCAGCGGCGGGTGCAGGAGAGGGCGGGGCATGGGCACCTGCTCCTGAGCGTGCCTAGCCGCACTTCAGAGAGGTCTGCATTAGCTCCGAGTCCGTCTGACAAATGAAGGACCTCAAGCCGAGAAGGGGGAGGTGTTGCCATCTGCAGGGCCACGCCGCCTGCTAAAGCGAGGCCGGGGACGAGACCTCGGAGTCGGCGCTCCCAGAACCGCTTGGGTCGGTGGGCGGGGGGAGCAAGGGCCCTGCGGCGCTCTTTGCAGGACGCTGCACGCCCGCTGCTGCGGGAGGCTCCCTGGAGGCGGAGCTCGGGACGCGGAGGAGGAGCCAGGCAGCCTCTGGCAGCGGGGATACAATCCTACGGCATAAAACCCGAGCCCCGGACGAACCGCTGCACCCCGGCGGGCGGAAAGCTGCGGGAGCGGCCTCATGGGAGAGAAGCAGATCCTGTGCGTGGGGCTGGTGGTGCTGGACATCATCAATGTGGTGGACAAATATCCGGAGGAGGACACGGACAGCAGGTAGGGGCGCTCGGGCCCCTGAGATCCCAGGGGCCGCTGCAGCCCCGCGTTGGTGCCCGGAGGCCCAGACTACAGGGCTGGGGCTGTGAGCATCCAGCCTCAGAAGCGGGGCCCCGCGTCCTCTGTCCGGGATCTGGGGAAAGAATTGAGTCCTTTAGTAATGAGACCCCGGCTTCAGATAGCAGTGTGTTCACCAATTCCCATTTCAACCCTGGGACTGTCGGGCATGATTATCCCCGTTTTACCCACAAGCAAGTAGAGACCCTGAGAGAGGAAGTGATTTGTCCAAGGGCACGCAGCTAGTCCGGTGCAGGGCCAGTTTTTATTATTATTATTTATTTTAACAACAATATCCATGCCCTTGCCTCTCACTAGCATTTACTTCTAATTTATTTACCACATATATATCTCATCTATTTCTCTTTTTTTAATATATTTTATTGATTTTTCACAGAGAGGAAAGGAGAGGGATAGAGAGTAAGAAACATCGATGAGAAAGAAACATGGATCAGCTGCCTCCTGCACACCTACTGGGGATGTGCCCGCAACCAAGGTACATGCCCTTGGCCGGAATGGAACCTGGGACCTTTCAGTCCGCAGGCCGACGCTCTATCCACTGAGCCAAACCGATTAGGGCTCATCTATTTCTTTTTTTTAAATAACTCGTTATTGTTGAAAGTATTACATATGTCCCCTCCCCCCTATTGACCCCCTCCTGCCGCCCCCCCCCCCCCGCCTTCACCCTCCCCCATAAAATTTTTTTTAAAGAAATTGAGGGAGCTTACAATTTGTATGGTTAGTGAGACTGGTCAGAACACTTAAAGTATTTGAGCTTCGCTATAGCTCAGGGCTTGCTGGCCCTGGAGGGGCCATTGGAGGTGCCGTGGGTTATGGATGGAGCTGGTTCATGTGCCAGGACAGGCCCTTCTCCGGTGTTACACGCCAAAAGTTTACCAGAAGTCCCTTTTACAGAAGTCAGTGGGAACATCCTCCTCGCTGGTCTGGTGGAAGTCCAAGAGTCATTGTTGGTTCTCATATTTACTCTTGATAAGGGGGACACCGTTACACTGCAATCCCAGGAAAGCGTTCTGTGGGCGGAGTGCAGGGCTTCCTCGTGGGGCAGCCCAGTGCTTGGGATCCTGGGAAGAACTGCTCCTTGGCCATCCGTTGTCTCAGCCACAACTGGATAAAAGGCCAGTTCAAGGCTGGGCCCAGCGAGACACGCCCGTCTGATAGCCTTGAGGCGAAGTGAGCGGCGAGGCCAGGCGTTCCTCAGGCGTTGGGTCCATCCAGCCCTGTTGGATCACAGCAGCCCAGGGGAAGCGTGGAAAGACCGGCCAAGTCCTTTCTTGGTAGATGTGGAGGAATTAGATGGTTGTTGTGAGGCCGTGTGCTTAATGAGCGGCAGAGCGGCAGCCGCAACCCAAGCCTCCTGACTCCGCGTCTGGTGCTCCAGCCCTCGTCCTGCACAGTCATTGCTTGTGCCCCCTGTCCCGCCGGAGCTGACCCTCTGCTTTGGCTGCTCTGTTTGCCAGGGGTTAGAGCCTCTTGCCAGGGGTGCAGGGGCCGTGGGGGAGAGGCACAGGGTGTGCCCTGCCTCCGGAGGTGGCTAGGAGGAGGAGACTCCCCCCCCCACCCCCCGACTTGGGGCTGGGTTCCGAAGGCAGGAATAATTGAGGGCCTCTCTGAAGACCTTGGCCTGCTCTCCATGCTCTTTTTTTTTTTTAA
>NW_005871333.1:566988-578423 GCF_000147115.1 Myotis lucifugus
TAATTGTTTATTGTTAAAAGTATTACAAAGAGTATTACATATGTCTCTTTTTTCCCCCCTCCCTTGACAATCCCCTGGCCTCCCCTACCCCCCAGTGTCTTATGTCCATTGGTTATGCTTATATGCATGCATACAAGTCCTTCGGTTGATCTCTTACCCTCCCCTCCTGCCCCCCAACCCTCTCCGGCCTTGCCCCTTGCTCTTGAGGGTGTACCTCCCTCCCCCTCACACCCTTGGCTCTGCTGCCCCGCAGAGCACTCTGGTTGAGCTCAGGGCCTCTCTTCTGTGCTCCCATCCCACCCAGCCCAGCTCTTCCACTCTGCTGTGCCTCCCAAATGAGCAAGCCTGAGTGGGGACCCCGTCCTTCCCCACTGTCCCAGGCTCTCCGTGCTCCATGGGCAGCGGGGGCCTCTCGGGAGCTGCCACCCGGGACTCGGCCAGCCCCCGAGGAATGGCCCTGCCTCGCAGAGGCCAGGCCGAGAAGAGCCTTCCAGAGGGCGAGCATCCTCCTGGTCAGCAGATCCTTCCTGGACGTGAGGGTGGGTGTCGGTGTGACTTTGCAGGGTGTCCGCAGAGTAGAACTGTATCGTCTTCCTCTGAAAACTCCTCCAAGGTGGGGCCGAACTGCTCTTCATTTAAAAATACGGAGCGCATTGCCGTGGTTTGGGAGTCAGGAGTAACTTGGTGTGATTTTGAGCAAATCGGATTCCCCTCGGCCCCCCTCTTCTCTGCTCGAACATTTCTCTAAAGGTCACAGCTTGAGAAAGGTGTGACCCTTTACAAATCAGTCTCCTCCTTCCTAATGCGATCATGTCTCCTTTTCCCAAGGCGGAAGGGGAGTTCAGGGTGACGTTTGTGCACAAATAGACCTTTGTCTAGAAATTCTGCTGCATTCGTTCCCTTCACGAGTGGTTCTTTGGGGCTTGGTTCACAGTTCTTCTTCTTCTTTTGGATCTGGGAGAATAGAAATAGCAGTCTGCACTGTGTACCTCCCAGTGTCATTGGAGCACAAATGAGAAATCATGAAAGCTTTTTGACTATTCTGCATGTTACCGTGTTTGTTCTTGGTGACGCCAGTGAAGTTATACAGGTGTATTTTGAGTTAGTTTCCTCTTGTTAGACTTTCAGTAAAGGACCAAAAGGTAACTACGTGAGGTGGTGAATGTGTCAACTAACCTCATTTGTGGTAATCATTTCGCAATATGTGTGCATATCAAGTCACATGGTGCTGCTTAAACTTACAAAACGTTAAATGTCAGCTACATCTCAATAAAGCTGAAAAAAGGAAAACAAAACAAAAATAATGGAGGAATAACTGGTTTTCACCTGATAATCTTTTTAACAGTTAGCTCTCCTCCTCTGATATGATCACCACGTCCAGGGTTACTTCCTGTCTTAGTTTAACCTGAGTTATTATGGAAGCGGCTGTACTCACACAGGAGCAGGCAGTAAATTGAATACCTTTGGGAAATGCACTTGGAGTTGTCCAGCTCTTAAGGGGAGGCGGACGGTACAGCAGCTGTCCCCGGGGGAGAGATGGGCCATTACCATTGGGGAGGAGCTAACCCAGAGGGAGTGGAACCCTCACATTGTAATGGACCTGAGCGAGTGGTTTCCTGATGTCGTAAGAATAGGTGGAAGATGGAAATTAATTGCCCTGGCCAGGGATCGAACCCGCAGCCTTGGTGCATCGAGATGATGCTCTAAACAACTGAGCTACCCGGGCAGGGCCTGGCCTGGTTGCTCTCTGGGGGTGTTCTAGCGATTACATCCTGCAAGCCTGACCCAGGGCACTGTGGTCAGCCCTGGTCGCCCAGGACGAGCCCGCTGAAGTGGCAGGGACCCTCCTTGTGTTTTACAGGTGCTTGTCCCAGAGATGGCAGCGTGGAGGCAATGCATCCAACTCCTGCACCGTCCTCTCCCTGCTAGGAGCCCCCTGTGCCTTCATGGGCTCACTGGCGCCCGGCCATGTTGCTGAGTGAGTGGAGGAGGGAGCAGGGGAGGCCTGCCCACAGAGGGGAAGGGAAACGCAGTCTTCACCCTGGACGGGTGGGCTGTAAGAAACGGTCTGTGGCCACCAGGAACGGGTGGGAGGGCACCGAGTGGAGTGCCGGCCGCCCGGAGCCTCCCTGGGGTGGCTCATCTGCCGCTCAGATGTTAACGCTGCTCCTGTTAAAGGTTTCGTTTCCACAGCCTGGTTCCTGGGCCCGTCGCTGGAGTCTGCTTCAGCTTCCCCACCTTCTCCTTCCTTGCTTCCAACAGACTGCGGTGGTGCGACTTTGCCCTTCTTAAATCCCTAACCCTAACCCTGGCTGTGCTTGAGGCAGAAAGCAGTGAGGGACCTGCTGTACCCATCCTCCCCCAGGGTTGTCCATCATCCATGGTCCAAGGGTCCAGGCTTACAGTTTCTTTCCCAGTTGAGGGGGCGGGACCAGTGCTCACGTCCCCATTGTTCCCTGAAGCAGCAAGAGCACCCTGGCCCGGGAGATCCTGAAGCCACATGTTAAAGCTGGGCCAGACCCAGGCCTCCCGGCTCATCGCCGTGAGGCTGTGCATGGTCCGTAAGTGGCCCACGCGCACTCCGTGCTGGCTGCCGCAGGGACCAAGCGCCCTTTGACCCCTGGCACTGCCGACTCAGCAGGCGTTTATCAGGGGGCGAGGCCCACACTTTGCCCACTGCGGGCACGGGGCAGGCTCCAGGCTGCTGGCCTGTGAAGCCCAGCCCTTTGAACCGTGGTTTAGGAGGACCTGCTGCCAGCGCCCAGCACTCAGCACCCAGCGCCCTGAGCCACAGCCAGATTCCTTTCCTTGATGAACTGGCACGAAGCAAATTGGGGCGAGAGCCTGTCCTATGAGGTGGGACAGAGGGACCCGGAGCCAACAGCTGGTCACTCATTAACCCTCTTCAGCAACTGCCTTCCCCCCCAGTTAGAGGCAAGACCGGCTCTTGCTTAGAGTAGTGGACCCACCTTTGTGTAGCAATCGTGCTGACGGCGGGCCATTCCCCATTCTCCCCACGTGTTCCACAAACATACAGTGAGCACCTGCCATGTGCCAGGCACTGGGTACAAAAAGTTATTTGGCAAACAGACCATAATTTCTAGGCTGTGGAAAAGCTACTATTTAAAGGGTCCTTGGGGTCTGAGACAAGGACCCATGTCCCGACCTGCTGTGTGAATTACCTGCCGCTGAGTCGGCTCCAGCTCCTGGCGACCCTCCTAATGAGTGGTGTCCACAGTGTCCTGTCCTCACCAGCCCTGCTCAGCCCCTGTGGCTTCTCTATGGAGTCCGTCCATCTCAGATTTGCTCTCCCTCTCTTCCCGCTGCCTTCCTTTTTCCCAGCATTATTGTCTGGTCACCTTTACACACACCTGTGTTGTCCAGCTCTGGTGTTGCCAGAAATGGGGCCCAGCCTCAGTGAGAAAAGCCAGGATGACGGCTGGACGACTGGCCTACGTGCCAGGTCCTGGGCACAGGACTGCGTTTTCAGAGAGGGCCCGGGGGGTGCAGTCTCGGCTGGTGCAGTCTTCCTGGGGGGCTGCCCCTGCCCGACTCGCTCTGATGGGAGGGGATTCTGGGTAAGAGTCCTGTACCAGGCCCATAGGGAGGGCCAGCAGGCACTGGGAGCCAGCTCACTGCCTGGGAGGGATGGCTTGGCTGCAAGAGGCGAGGGCAGTGAGCAGCTCACAATGGAGGCAGGTGTAGAATGCGAGGACTCCCTGTAGGACTGGAAGGGACTTCAGAGAGAGGAGAGCCCTGGGGACCTGTGCAGAGGGCGGCCGGGGGCAAAGTGTCACCTTGGTAATGATTAATTCTGCCTGGGCCTCACGTGAAGCAGGCCACGGTGTCCTCACCTGCCTGCTGCAGACAGGGCAATGCTGTAGGCCCCAGGTCTTCCCGGGAACTTTATGAATGAAGCAGATCCTGAGAGAATGTCCCTAAGTGTATTTCTCACTGAGCTCGAGCCTATGCATTCCTGCCTCTCCCGCCTCCTTGCACAGCCTGACAGCCGGCGATCTCTAGTTCCCTCCTGGCCCCCTCTGCTTGCACCCTGGGTCCTCGCGGCCCTGCCAGTGACCTCCGGGCCCCCAAACCTTGTCAACTGCACCTCCCCCGGGTTCCTCCGCCGGCAGTTTTGTCCTGGATGACCTCCGTCGCTATTCCGTGGACCTACACTACACGGTCTTTCAGGCTACAGGCTCCGTCCCCATCTCCACCGTCATCGTTAACGAGGCCAGTGGCAGCCGCACGATCCTACATGCCTGCAGGTTCGTACACCGTCTGCGCCTTGCCAGCTGCCGCCGCCATCGCTGAACTCGCAGAACAGGGCCTTCTCTTGCAGGAGGGCCCTCAGCACCCGCGTGCTCCAGCACCTCCCCACCCCCGTGGAAGGTCCGGGCCACTTGTAGGCTCTAATTTGTGTCTCCTTGCCCTTCCCTTGGCCCGGGCTCCATCCCAAGTTTCCTGGTGACTGACTTCAGGCAGCGGGGTGTGGACGTGTCTCAGGTGGCCTGGCAGAGCCGGGGGGAGACCCCCTGCTCTTGCTGCATCGTCAACAACTCCAATGGCTCGCGCACCATTGTGCTCTATGACACGTAAGGCCCCTTGGCCTCGCCCCGCCACACCCACCAATCAGCTCTCTCCCTTGCCGCCACGGGCATCCCAATTGCCCACCCTCTGCGGCCTCTCTCTTTGTACCAGAAATTGTCCCTATGCCAAACTGCTCAGTGATTTCTGAATTGTTTTCAATGAGGGGAGATGTGAGGTGGGAAGGGGTGGGCTTTGCTCTGCTTGGCAACCTGGCCTTGGTCAATACCAAGGATGGGCAGGCAAAACGCACCAAATGTAATTTGTGATGTGATTCCTCCATCATTACTCAATCAGCAGCCCGCGTTTGGGAGTGGGGAAATTTTCCTGGGGGTGGAGGGATGGCAGATGTGATTCAAAATTTTCTGGGGGTGGAGGGATGGGAGATGTGATTCAAACCATCTTAAGCCCTGAGGGGACCCGGTGGGATTTCCAGGGTCAGCCTCAGAGCTGCCGGCCTGCAGCCTGGCGCCAAGGAGCTGGGGTTTGGGTGTTCAAAAAAGATGAGGCCCTGCCAAGGTCCCAGCGTAATGAAGCCAGCCCACACGCACACACCATTCGCAGCCATTGATGTGCTAAAAACTGTGGAGAATCTCAGAGGGTTCGTTTACTGGGCACATAATATGTGCCAGGGACTATGTTAGGGCTGAGATGGCCTAAACTCAGCTGCCCTGGGGCTCAGGCCCTCCCTCCCGCCCAGCGTGACCACTGCATCTAGAGAGACAGTCATCCTAGGACAAGCTTTGTGGCCAGGGGTCGCTGGGCTCTGTGCATCCCAGTGAGTGAGTGGGGGGCATACATGCTAGTGGCAACATTCACATGGGGCAATCCTAGTCCTCTGCCCATCATGCCCATCAAGCATCAATCTGTAGCAACTCTCATCAAGGACACAACATGGGTGTTCCCAGGAAGGGAGGCGGAGAGCTCCGAGGTTGCCTGCTGCCTCAGTCCAGGCATGGCCACACTCTATGTTACCTGCAGCCACCTGCAGAGGCCTGTGAGGCTGGGGGCTGGGGCCCATTTCCCGGGGAGGTGCAGGTGCCACAGCTAGCCAAGTGGATGCAGGCTTCGGCTCTGGATGCAGAGAGGACATGGGCTGTGTGTAGGCCTCTGGCCAAGGAGGTCAAGGCAGAGCCTTGGGGGGTGTCCACACTGAAATTAGTCAAATATAAACCCATCCTCGAGCACTAAGCTTAACCACACGGTTGTGACACGGAGCCGCCAAACTCCAGGCCGTGGTGCTGTCGCTGCTGTGGTGCCAGAAGTGAGCTCCCAGCAGAGGAGCCATGGCCTTTGTAGTTTCCCAGGGCACTGCATGCTGGGAGCTATGTGTGTGGCTAGCCAGGGGGGTGGGTCCTGGGAATTGCAGTTCTCGGTGCTCTTAGGGCATTCTGGGAGATGTGGTCTCCAAGGCACACAGAACTGGCACCTTGACACATACTTCGGTTGAGTTTGCCCTTACAGCACATCGCAGCCCCCAACACAGGAAGGGGCGCCCTAGCAGACTGCCTCCAGTCGTCTGGGCGGAGCCAAGTGGGGCGAGGAGTGTTGTGAGTTTAGCTGGGGACGGGGTCTGTCCCGGAGCTGAGCCTCGGAGGCCTGTGCTGTAGATCCAGCTTCCGTCAGGGCCAGGCATGAGGACGCCAGCAGCCTGTTGGACTCCTGGCCCTGGCCAGACTCTCACCATGCCACGTCTTCTCTGTCCTTCCCATCTCGTGACCCAGGAATCTGCCAGATGTCTCTGCTGTGGACTTTGAGAAGGTTGATCTGACTCGGTTCAAGTGGATCCACATTGAGGCAAGCTCTGCCCTCCCTGTGTCTCGAAGGGCTCAACCTGCCACCCCTCCTCGTGTTTTGCCTCCTTCTTGGTTTCTTTGAACCATGAAGTGCCTTAGAGACGAATGAATCTGACCCCCATCCCCTTTCCATTCTACTCTATGTTTTTAGGTAGAAAACTAAAGCCCACAGAGATTGGGTGACTTACTCAAGACCACACAGTAGGGTGTAGGCGCCAGAAGCAGGATGCTGGCCCCAGGCAGAGCCCCGTGCTCTGTGCTACAGGCCGCCCCCCACTGGCAGGAGCCTGGCTGTAGGAGGCCTGACCCATACCTCCCTCCCACGTACAAGGAACTAGAATCTTCATTGCAGGAGAGGTTTTGGATGGAGTCTGGGGGGGAGGAAACCCCAAGAAGCCCCGAGTTCTCATCCTAGCCCTGTCGCTAACTTCCTGTAGGTCCTTAGGACAGTCTCTTATTCTCTAGTCTCTTCATCTATGAAACAGGAGGACTGGTTGGTCAGGTCTCTAAAGTCCATGATAGCTCTGAGATTTTTAGATTGAGAATGGGGTTCCCAAGCCACCCTACTCCCTCACCCAGAGTCTCAGCAGGAAGGGACGAACGAGCCGGAGTGGCTGGGCAGTGCCCAGCAGTCCTGAGCGGCCCTGCTCTGCTCCAGGGCCGGAACGCGTCGGAGCAGGTGAAGATGCTGCAGCGGATAGAGCAGCACAACGCCAGGCAGCCTCCGGGGCAGAAGATCCGGGTGTCCGTGGAGGTGGAGAAGCCCCGAGAGGAGCTGTTCCAGCTGTTTGGCTATGGAGACGTGGTGAGCGTCCCGGGCCGCTTCGTGCCGCATCCAGCTAACGTGGTTCTTAAAAGGAGCCGGAGAATTGCCTTGTCCTGCCCGCCGTGCCTGGAGCAGCTAGCTGGAGGGGGCAGAGCAGAGGCCGGTCCCCAGCTCTGGGCTCTGATCCCCAGCTCTGGGCTCTGGTGCAGGCCTCGGCAGTCGCCCAGGAAAGCGTCTCTACCCCAGGGGGTGCGCAGGTAGGGGGGAGCCGAATGGCATGGGCAGGGCGAAGGCAGCCAGCCACAGGGCGAGCCTGTGTGGAAGCATCTCCTCCCCGGCCTCCTCGGTCTTCTCTTCAAAGGAGGGAGAGGACTGTTTTCCGAGGTGTCCCCCAGCTCTGGGGAGGGTGACAGGCTGTGGGAGCCACTCGTGGTGAGGGAGGATGGGCAGGGGCCTTGCACACCTGGATGTGAGCAGGGTGGGGTGTAAATGGGATGGGGTTGACAATCTTAGCATCACTGCGGGAGCTGGTTAGTCGTCAGCCTTGGCTGCAGGTGAAGAGAGATGGATGCCTGAGCCCCACCCCTGTTGGTTATTTGATGGGTCGGGGTGGGGCTTGGGCTGAAGTATTTTTTTACCAAAACTGTCTCTGGCAATTTTTAAAAAATATATTTTTATTGATTTGAGAGAGGAAGGGAGAGGGAGAGAGAGATAGAAACATCAATGATGAGAGAGAATCATCGATCGGCTGCCTCCTGCATGCCCCCTACTAGGGGACCGAGCCTGCAACTTAGGCATGTGCCCATGACTGGAATTGAACCCGGGACCCTCCAGTCCACGGGCCGATGCTCTATCCACTGAGCCACACCGGCCAGGGCGGCAATTCTAATTGTGGTTGGTGTGAGGTCTCTGAGGTCCGTGATAGCTCTGTGGTTGGTGTGGTTGGTGTGAGGCAACTTCCGAGGCCCTACCCCTTTGTTTTTAAGATGGAGAAACCAGACCTAGAGGGCAGAGCTGTATGAGAAAAGCAAACCCCAAACAAAACTGCCCCGAGAGTGGGTGGTTTCAGTTGGCAGTGGTAGATTCCACCCCAAGATGGCGCTCCAGGCTCGCTTTGGGTTTCCAATTGGGAGGAAATTCCTGGATCTTAGAACAAACAGACCAGGGCGTGTGCCCCATTCACAGGCTGTATCCTGGCATATCTTGAGCATGAAAACGTGTTCCTGTGGGGCAGCGACATGCTATTTTGGGGGTTGGGGTGGCCACGTGGGAGGAGCGGGGTCCTAATACGGGGGCAATGCTAGGCTGCTGGCGGGAGTGCCTGAGCTCGGACTAGAGTTAGGGTGATCGTCAGCCTCTCCCACTGTGCACAGGTGTTTGTCAGCAAAGATGTGGCCAGACACTTGGGGTTCCAGTCAGCGGTGGAGGCCCTGAGGGGCTTGTACAGCCGTGTGAGGAAAGGGTGAGCTGGGGGAGCCAGGGAGGGTGGGTGTGGGAAGTGGGGGAGCCTGGACTCGGGGTCTGCCCTGGGGAGAGGGACTGAGACTGGGGCCGGGGTGGGCTCGCACCCAGCTAAGCAGAGGGTCTGGCAGGGCTACGCTGGTCTGCGCCTGGGCTGAGCAGGGCGCCGACGCCCTGGGCCCTGACGGACGGCTGCTCCACTCGGATGCCTTCCCGCCGCCCCGCGTGGTGGACACTCTGGGGGCCGGCGACACTTTCAACGCCTCTGTCATCTTCAGCCTGTCTCAAGGTGAGTCCCTCGCAGCAGGCACCAGGCGGGGCCGGGCCCTGCCCCGACGGCTTGGGCCTGGCTGATCCAGCGACTTGTCCCTCCCTCCAGGAAAGAGCATGCAGGAGGCGCTGCGGTTCGGCTGCCAGGTGGCCGGCAAGAAGTGTGGCCTGCAGGGCTATGATGGCATCGTGTGATGCCCTGAGGCAGCAGGCAGCAGCTCACACCCCCTTGGGGGCCAGTGTCACTGGCTGCTGCCTTCTCCCCTCTGTCCAGCCTGGCATCGGGGCGGCCCTGCTCCTGGGCAGACGCTGGCCGTGGGAGGGCTCCACCTGCACCTGGGTCCTGGCGTCTCACACCGCAGAGCCACAGAGCAAATAAACCTCCTTCCCAGTGCCCGTTCCTTCTGGCGGTCTGTCTGTCCTTGCCCTCCCAGCTCCTCTGGCTGGGGCTCCCCCCCATTCTCCCGGTTCACCTCCCCACCCAGGCCCAGAGGAGGGGCTGCTGGGCCAGAGCAGCAGGCGATTCCAGGCTTGCTGCCAGCTGTGCCCGTGCTGGAGGCCGGGTTCAGGGATCGGTCGTCACAGGGAGCCTTCCTGGCTGCGGAGGACACCCCGCTGCCTGCCGCTGGCTCAGGGAACCTTCCCAATAACCACAAATCACGAGAAAAGCTGCTCTGGGCCCTGTGCTGTCACCAGGCCCCGGCTCCGTCCGTGGCCCCAGGAGCGGCTCAGCTGAGCCGACTCGCTCGGTGGTTTGGTGGGGACTTTGCCTCCAAGAATAGCTTCCCAGTGACCGCCCTGCAGCCTGAAAGCCCCACCCACGGAGCCACCCTGCGGTTAAGGCGGTGCCTCAGCCACAGATGTGACCCGGGTACAGGGTGCTGCTGTGCCCGGGGGAGACCAGGGCTGAGGGCACGGGGAGTTGGGGCAGGGTGTGTGAGGCCACAGGCAGGCCTGAGTGCTGGATCACCGTGGGTACATCACTGAACGCCATCTTCCTCAAGGTCCTTATCGAGCGGAGCTTATTCCGTGGTCGTGGGATTGTTGTGGATAAAATCACACAATATGAAACGGCCAGTGGAATGCTGGTGTGTACGGGCTCTTGATAAATCGCAGTTACTGTTACTATTAAGGGGGGGGGGGGTACAGGGGATGGGGCAGATCTGCCCTGAGCTGCAGGAGGGCACTGGGTGTCTGAACACCAGGTGAGGGGGCACAGGAGTGTTTGGACCCCAGGGGGACAGGGAGAGGCTGAGCGCTCGCACCCGCTGGGAACATGGGGAAAGCTGAATCCCTGCCCCTCCAAGAGGCCTGTCCAGTCCTCATACCCCCACCGCCCTCCCTGAGGTCTGGCCAGGCTGGACCAGTAGACAGATGGCCCAGGGGGGTGAGTTTATTCAGTTCTTTATTGGTTGTCCGGGCCCTAAAGCTGCCCCTCGGCATAGGATCTCCATGAGCTGCACCTACTGGGACCAGGAGGGGCCAGAGGTGGTCCTTGTCCCCACACACCCCCCGCCCTTCGGAGCGCATGTTGGCGCTGAGACTGCCCGGCACACACCTGCATCCTCGAGGCTTATATCTCGTCGTTCTCCAGTTGAATAGCATGAACCTCAAACTCACTTGGGGGGTTCTTAGGCTCCACTGTTTCCCCTGGTTGCTCCTCCGCTTCCTTTCCGGCGTCCCTGGCCTCGGCCTGGGCCCCAGCCTCCCCTCCGGCGCCTGGGGCCTTTTCCCCAGCCTCCTGTCCAGGCTCCAAGGGCTCCTTTCCGGCCTCCACCTGTCCCTCCTCTCCTCTGGGGCCCAGGGCCTCCTGTGCTTCTTGTCCTGATGGGCTCTTGGCTAACGGGGGCTGCCTCCCCAGATCTTGTGGCTCCGGGGGCTCTTGGTGCTCCGAGTGCCTCGGGGCCGCTCCGGGAAAGTTGACGAGCTCTGCTGGGGTCATGAGCCCGTCCCCATTCAGGTCCTGCGTCTCCAGCACCTCGTCCACGACCAGGACCACCTGTGGGAGCACACAGCTGCCCTGGGGTCCACAGTGACCGGCGATGCTTCCCGGAGCCCTGACCCTCCCAACGCCCCTCCCCCGTCCCTGACATGCAGGCTGTGAGCATTCCTGGGGATTCGCCAAAAGAGTCAAGATGAAAAAGACCGAAGCCCCAGGGAGCTGGGTCTCCTTTGAAGGAAAAGGGTCCCCCCACCCCCACCCTCACCCCCACCCCCACCCCTACCCCCAAGCAGGGCTTACTGGGTTGGTGGTGGGAGAGTCAGCGGTTCCAGGGGCCAGAGCTGCTGTCAACATGGACATCAGCTCCAGGCCGTCCAGCTGTCCACTCTGGTCATAGCTAGTGTCCTGAATGAAGGTAGAGCAGGACTAAGGGAGAGAAGCTTAATTCAGAAGAGCTGTCTGACGACGAGAGGAAGCTTACGCCCAGCCATGCCCTTCGTCGAAGCACTGCTCTGATTGCTTAGAGACTCTGGTCCACGGGGAACCTCGGCCCAAACGCCTCACCCTGCTCTCAATTCATGGCCTCAGGCTCACTCTTCTATCCTCTCTAGTC
>NW_005871333.1:578801-585962 GCF_000147115.1 Myotis lucifugus
ACCTTGTGGGGGAGGCCCTTCGGGCTCCTCAGAGCAGAGCCTTACTCTCTCAGACTGTGTTTGCAGATTCCTACCTTAGATGGGAAGTGGAAACCCCATGAAACACCTGGCCAGGTAGAGCCAGGTGAGGCCACACCTCGCCCAGACAAGTTGGAGGCCCAAGAAAACAGCGCAGTCAGGGGTAGGGCAGTGTAGATCGGGGCAGTGATTCTATTTTGATGCTGGGCCAACGGGCAGGTCTCTGGCTGAGCTCAGAGGCACTGCCCACCTCGATACAGGCCCTGTTTACACCAGGGCGCAACTGGCTTCTTTATTTTCCCAAGCTGAGGCCACCTATGTTGGTTTTGGAGTTTAAATCTGCGTGGGGTCTCCGCCCGTCTTTTTTGTTTGTTTGTGTCAGTCTTTAAAGCTCAAGATTTGCTCTCAGGTTTGGACGAGGCTATCTGGCTGCCCGAGCCGATCCCGACCTGTGACGCCAGGGAGCTGGCAGAAGCCGCGGCAGCAAACCGGTCACTGCTGCCGGCCCTGCCGCTCCTTGTCTGTCCCCCGCCCCACCAGCACCCCCTCTGCACCCCCTCTGCATCGGTAGGAGAGAGGTGCTCAGAGAGGTGCGATGACCTGCTGACCCCTAAATCTTCGGCGTTCCCTCTCTCAGTCTTGATGAGAGGACTGCACCCCTTCCCTGGCCCCAGCTTCTTCCCCGAGCTTCACGCCTCATTGGAACTGAGCTCCTGGCTCCAATGAGCCCAGCAAACGCAGACCACGTGCCCACTCTGTGTAGGGCCCTCCACCAGGCTCAAGGCAGAGAGGTTGAGTGGGTGGGCAGGGATACAGAGGTGAGCAGCGCACGTCCCGTCTCCTGCCTCCCAGGGGGCCCCCCACACCCTCGGGTTCTCCAGAGACTCTCCTTGCTCCCAGCCCACGGCCCAGAGCCCGCTTGGTCCCATTACCTCGTGGTTCCATCCCTGGGGGCGGCCTGACTCAGGGGCAGCAGCAGCAGCAGCACGAACATCATCGTCCAAGGTGACATCTCTCCTGGAGCTGGAACAGGGAACACCTGCCCTAGGAGCAGAGTGAGGGGGTCAGGGGGAGGGGTGTCTGCACAGAGTGGGGATCGGTGGGGTCCACGGGAACGTCTCCTCTCCCTGCCTCCACCTCTCCCTGCAGCCCAGGTGACAGGACACAGGGACATCAGTGACCCCCCCACCCCTCCACCCCCCCTCCCCGTGGAACTTTGCTCAAAGTAAATTTGACTCCAGATCCAGGTGTAAAGGGCACGAAGACCCGCCCTGGAAGGGGGCGGTGGCAGGAGCCCCTCCCACACCCGGTCCTCTGGCCCTGCAGCGCGAGGGGCTGGGAGGAGGCCGTTCAAGTACATCTGGTTCAGTTCACTCGCTTCACAGAGGAAACCAGCTCAGAGAGGTTAAGAAAAGGGCCAAATTGGAAACGCAGAGAGAGAGACAAAAAGACCAAGACTTAGAGAGGCAGGTTGTTGGGTTGTATTTATTAAACCTCACCGAAGAACAAATCAAAAGAGGCGCAGACTCCTTGAAACAGGTCTAAACTCAGGTAGGGATTGAAAACACAACAAACCAACAGTAGCCCCAGGAACTGGTACTTACGAAGTGCAAGTAGGAAATCAGATCCCAATATGAAGGAAAAACCAAAAACTTCCCCTTAGACCTACACTGTGCAGGCCCATTGGCAACAAAGCCACTTGATGACAGAGAAACAGTCAGAGAGAGAGGAGCAGGAAGCTTCCTGATTGGTCCCGGGTGTGGGCACATAGCTGAGCGTTCCTGAGGAAGCAGGAGCAGCAAAGCCGAGACCCGAGACCCTCTGCCCATCTCTAGGAGGCGAATCACTGGTCCAGGCAGGGGATGAGGAACCCCCTGAAGCGGTGCCCTGCACACTGGCTGGCACTGAATTTTTCTGGAGAAAGGTTCACAGCGTTTAGTGCAGTGGTTCTCAACCTTCGGGCCCTTTAAATACAGTTCCTCATGTTGTGACCCAACCACAAAATTATTTTCGTTGCCACTTCATAACTGTAATGTTGCTACTGTTACGAATCGTCATGTAAATATCTGATATGCAGGATGGTCTTAGGGACCCTGTGAAAGGGTCGTTCGACCGCCAAAGGGGTCGCGACCCACAGGTTGAGAACCGCCGGTTTAGTGGCTTCTCCAAGAGCACCAGGACCCCGACAAGGTTCAGAACCACTGCAAGGGGTGGCAATGCTTCCTAAGGGGTGCGGAAGAGCAGGGAGCCCCTGGTTAACAGGGAGATACGGGTGGGAGCCTGGCCATGGCTGTGCCAGCAGAGCTGCCCGCGAAGCACAGCTAAGCCTGGAAGTCCTCACGAAGATGAAGCTGCCGAGAGTCCTAGGACCCGTGTTCAGTTTCCTATGCATCCGTTGACCCCAAAGGATATAGTGAGTCTACACAGTTGGTCCACAATCGCCAGTGGCCAGATGGGTTCCGAAGCCACAGCTGCCCAAAGGTGTTCGCAAACATCGGCTGGCAACATAGGTCCTTGTGCTTTAGTTGTTGGACCCGGGAGAGAACATAAGGTCCTGGGCCCCTGCAAGGGAGGCAGCTGGAGCCGAGATCCTCTGAGTAACTGGGGACCCTCGGAGGTCGCACCACAGTGGACACCCCCCGGTAGAAGAGTGGACTAGAGAACTATCCGGGCCTCATGTCCGGGAGTCTGCTGGTAAACGTCCCAGTGAAAGTAACTGCAGAGCTGGGCAAAAATAGAAAGTATCTTTTCAAATGTGATGAGTTGGCAAGAAAGTAAGAAATTCTCAGTACGGAAGCAGTAAAACCAGTCATCTCGAGGAAAAGTGAGCTTGTAGTCAGCCTTTGCCTTAAGAGTTTTGGCCAAACGCAACCCCGGTGAACTAGAGCTATCAGTTTGAGTGCTGTGTGCAACAGAGGAGACCAGAGAGAAAGCCTGGACCATGCAGGGTGAGGAGACTAACAGGAGAGCCCAACAGCTCAGCTCTCAATCGAAGGATGAGCAGAAAGGAAGAAGCGCAGCACAGAGTCCTGCTTGTTTGGACCTTGGTGCTGAGTAGAAAGGAGAAAAACATCCTCCCTGAGAATGTGTGATAAGCCTGCTCTAATGTGGGTTCGAGGCCAAATTAATGCTACCTCTTTGCTCAAAACCCTACGCAGATCATTTATTTTGAAGTGGCCCCTGGTTGACAGTGCCCCCAGTTGACTGACAGAAGAAAATGCCCACTTTGTCTGAAGGAACACAACTCCAATCCAAGGTTCAAAGAAGCTCCATAGGTAAAGGTTCAAGGAGCATGAACTCACAGCTAAAAGTCATAAACATACGAGGAAATAAGACACTGTGAATAAGAGCCAGGTAAACAGCAGGCAAACACCAGAGTTGTGAAAACTAAAGATATTACAATTCTCACACACATGACATAAAGAATATTTAATACATTTTAAGAAATTAAAGAGAAGCTTTCAACTCTGAGGAAGGAATAAGAACATAAGACCAAGTGGATGTGAAGATGAACCAACTATAACGTATGCAAATATAAAGAAAAGATGGATTTAAAAAAATACAATGAGTGAGTTACACAGATTAGACACCGATGATGTGAGAATTAATGACATGCAGATATGCACCTGGGAGCCCTGAGCCACCATGGCAGAGGTCTGGCGGCCCTGAGGCCACCATGCTGAAAAGGCCAAGTAAAGAAACATAGAGATGCCAAACCGGTTTGGCTCAGTGGATGGAGCGTCGGCCTGCGGACTGAGGGGTCCCGGGTTCGATTCCGGTCAAGGGCATGTACCTTGGTTGCGGGCACATCCCCAGTGGGAGGCGTGCAGGAGGCAGCTGGTCAATGTTTCTCTCTCATCGGTGTTTCTAACTCTCTATCCCTCGCCCTTCCTCTCTGTAAAAAATCAATTAAAAATATATTTAAAAAAAAAAGAAACATAGAGATGCCTGAGGAGCCCCAGCCATTCGGGACTCCAGCTGCTCACACCTTCCCAGCCCCGGGACCACACAGGTGAGAGAGCAAACCTTCAGGTGATCCCAATCCCCGGCCTTCAAGCTGCCTCAGCCAACACAGAATGCAGCAGAAATGTACTTGTTTCCACGCCCTGCCCAGACTGCACGCTGTGAGCAAAGGCAATGTTCTTGTGCTCAGCCACTAAGGTTTGAGGTAATCTGTTAAACTGTCACAGTAATTTTTAAAAAATATTTCTTTATTGATTTCCAAGAGGAAGGGAGGGAGAATCAGAAAGATCAATGATGAGAAAGAATCCTTGACCAGCTGCCTCCTGCACGCCCCCTACTGGGGATCGAGCCCTTGACTGGAATCGAACCTGGGACCCTTCAGTCCACAGGCCAATGCTCTATCCACTGAGCCAAACCAGCTAGGGCTATCACAGTAATTTTTGTTTTAATCCTCACCTGAGGATATTTTCTCCATTGACTTTTAGAGAGAGAAGGAGGGAAGGAGGAGGGAGAGAGAGAGAAACATCAATGTGAGAGAGACACATGGATTGGTTGCCTCCCACATGACCAGGGCAGGAATGAACCTGCAACAGAGGTACAGAGGTACGTGCCCTTGACCAGAAATTGAACCCGAGACACTTCGGTCTGCGGGCCGATGTTCTAACCACTGAGAAAACCGGCCAGGGCATCACAGTAATTAGAACTGGTTTAATGAGTGTATGGCCTGTTCTAGGAAGGGCCCTGTGCTTAGTCTAATGCTCTGCTCTCATCGTCTTGAAATTCTTAATCTTATTTTAGCACTGGGCCCTGAAAAGTATGTACTTGGTCCTGAACACTGCCCACATGAATTGCTATCACTCTCCTCTTCGGTCTATGTATCTTCACATTTATGCAGTTATTCAGTATGTGCAATTGACAGAGAACAGAGCTTTGGAACCAGCCAGACTTAGGTTTGAATCCCAGGCTCACCACACTGTCCCTAATTAACTTGGGGAAGTTAATTATCCTCACTAAACTTTAGTTATCTTATCTGCATAATGTAGAGAGTACTTACATCATAGGGTTAGAGTGAATATTAATTGGGTAATGAATTACTTCTTGCACAAACTAATGAGTAGCCTCTCATTCTTGTCCCTGCCTGTGCTATCTTCTCCATTTGTTTTGGTTTTATTCTTTTTTTCTATCTTCTCCATTTAAAGACCCCTCCATACTTATATCAGATTACTCTTCCTTTGCTGGAACTCCACTGCTCCAAAACCTTCAATGGCTCCCTATTTCTATTACAGCCCAGAGTCCTCACCTGGGCATTCAAGACCTTCTACAATCAGATATCAAGTTACCATGTTAGACTCATCTTCCAGTGCTCCCTCACACTAACATTTTGCTTCGGGGTTAGTGGAGTCTCCTGACATACTTTTCACTTTCACTATTTTTTTTTGTTTTTTGGGGTTATTGGTTTTTTTTGTTAATCCTTACCCGAGGATATTTTTCCCCATTGATTTTTAGAGAGAGTGGAAGAGAGAGGGAAAGACAGAGAGAGACACATGGACTGGTTGCCTCCTGCATGCACCCCGACGAGGGCCCAGGACGGGGAGGAGCCTGCAACCAAGGTACGAGCCCTTAACCAGAATCGAACCCAGGACCCTTTGGTCCACAGGCCGACACTCTGTCCGCTGAGCCAAACCAGCCAGGGCTTTTCACTTTCATTTTCAGAGTTTTTGCCCGAGCTGTTCCACCCTCTCCCTGGAATATCCCGGGCCCTCGTGACGGCCTTCACATTCTGGTTGTAGTGCACTTCACAAACTTAAGTGCTGTGGACTTTTCCTGTCATCTAATAATATTCTCTCAAGTCATGCTTCCAACGGTGACATTTTTGGTACAGGTAACCCGCCTCCCTCCATTATTTAAAGGAAGCCAGGCTCCGCCTGGTCCGCGCGGCTCAGTTGGTTGAGCACTGACGGTGTGCTGAACGGTTGCCAGTTTGATTCCTGGGTAGGGCACATGCCTGGGTTGTGGGTTTGACCCCCAGTCAGGGAGTGTACAGAAGGCAACCAATCAATGTTTATCTCTCTCTCTCTCCTTTCCTCTCTCTAAACTTGTCCTCAGGTGAAGATTAAATAAATAGATAAAGGAAGGAAGTCAGGCTAAGGCACTTCTAGTAATGAGTAATGAGGTGGGCATAATGCGATTCATTCACACACATTTCTAAGTATTTACAAAGCATTTGTAAGCAACAGAAATAAAGCAATTATTGAACCACTGCCTGTCAAATAAAAATGTTCCTAATCATTTTCTAAACCATATGTGTAAACATAATTTACCCTAATGGCCACATGAAAACCACCACAACTGCCGGTTAACCGTTGCGATGTAATTCAGTCAAGTTATTCACATCCTACACATACGCGTGTGCGCGCACACACACGTGCGCACACACACACACGCACACTCACACATGCACGCAGACACACGTGCACTCACACACACATTCCCAATGACCCTCTGGCCTCTGCTTTCTTCAAGCCTTTGTGCCTGTGCATGAGGCGAGCGGCCTTGGGGTTAGACCTCCGATCAAATCCTGCCTCTCACAGGCTAACGGGGTGGTCTGGGCAGGTGTCTCTGGCCCTGGGATCTTCATTTTAATAACCCAGGGCAGCACCTCTCGTAGGGGGAAGGGGCGGCTGCCACACGATGATGTAGGTTAGCTAATGGCTGGCAGCGAGCAGATGCTTCTTGAGTTCAGAGTCTCTAGGATGTGGCAGGGCCTTTGGCCTCGCATCCAGTGCAGAATGTCTCCCCCTGCGCCCCGTCCAAACCATTCGGCCTCGCTCCACTTCAGGACAGGAGCCTGGCACCCACAGGGCATCCATTCATTTCTTGCTAATTCTGTCAGGAAGTTATTTGGAACAGAATCCTCTCCCTTAACTTATCTCTGGTGCCGCCGGTGCTCCCAGCATCACCCCCACTCCCATACCTCTACCCCACTCCCCCACCCCACACCTCACTCCGCTCCCCCCCCCCCCAAGAGAAGAGTGTGTGTCTTACCCCAAAGGGGGCCCTCGTGGTAGCTGGTCCCAGCCTGCCCCCGCCCCGCAGGGGGGGTCATCCCCCCGCCCCCGTATCCCACTCCTGCTTTTGGAATAAAAAGGTGATTCCAGCGGGCTCCTCCTCCCAGAGCTT
>NW_005871333.1:586276-624710 GCF_000147115.1 Myotis lucifugus
GCAGCCGCCGCCCTGGCCGGGCAGAGTCCTGGTCGCCAGCCGGAGGGAGGGCAGGGCAGGGCAGGGCACCCACACCGCCCGGATCCACCCCGCCCGCCCTCCGCAGCTCCACCAGTCTCCCTGCCCGCTCCCGCTGGGAGGGGGGGGGGGGAGAGAGAGAGAGAGAGAGAGAGAGAGAGAGAGAGAGAGAGAGAGAGAGAGAGAGATTGGTGCACGTGGCTGTGTGTTGCAGGAGCCTGTGCCACGGCAGGGGGTACTCTGTGTGGCTGTGTGTCCGGGTGACGGAGTGTGGCCCGTCTGTGACTGGCTGACTGGTGTGTGCTGGTGCAGGAGCATGTTGGGTCTGGGTGTTGGGGTGTCTGGGTGAGCTCTTCCTGAGTTTGAGATTCGCAGTGACAGCTGTGACTGCTGTCACAGTGCCGGTGTGTGTCGTTGTGTGACTGTGACTGTGACTGCACATCTGGACAAGTGGCTCGGTGTGAGGCCTGGAGGGGTCTGGGACGCGCCTCCTCTTAAGGGTGATGGTGGCAGCTGTTTGCCAGCGCACAGTGTGGCTGCAGCTTTGTGTCAAAATGGAGTGTCATCCACTTAGTCACAGTGGTCAGTCCCTCCACCAGGCTCCAGACTATGCCTTTGCCCACCGGCCCCAGGACTTAGTTCTTTGAATCAATGATTTCTTACCTCGCTGGAGTCTTCATCTCCTCCTCCTCCACCAGCTTCCATCACAACAAACCCGCTCTCATCAGGGTCCTCCTGCCACTTTCCTGGTGAACGACTCCACCTCCTTGGATCACGGTACCTGTTGGTTTTGGCAACACCATTTCTCTCTTCGTTTTCTTCATGCTTCAGAATTCCTCTGGGCTCTTTCCTCACTCCCCATCTGTTCATGTGCTCATCTGTTCACGTAGCTTCCATCACTCCATATTATAGGTTGAACTGCATCCCTCAAAATTTTACACGTTGAGGTCCTGAGCCCGAATACCTCAGAATGTCACCTTCTTTGCAGGTAGAGTCACTGCAGGGGCCCAGGATGACTTCATACTGGAGTGGGCTGGGTCCCTAATCTAATATGACTGGCATCCATATAAAATTGTGGACACACATGGAGAAGAGCATGTAAAGACGCAGGCAGAGATCGGGTGACGCTTCGACATGCCAATGAAAGCCAAACATTGCCAGCAAAACATCAGAAACTAGGAGAGAGGCTGGGACAGACTCTTTCTCGCGGCTGCCAGAACTCAATCCCGCTAGCACCTTGATCTTGGACTTCTAGTCTCCAGACTTGTGAGATTCTAGTCTCCAGAATTGTGATTCTTCTACAACAAATCTGAACATGTTGCCCACATCTTCATCAAACTCTCTGATGGCTTTGCTCCACCCTTAGGATACACTCTAGCATCCTTTATGTAGCTGCTCACAACCTGGTTCTTGGCCATCTCATTGGCTCCAGCCACACCAAGGTTATTTGGTTCCTAAGAAGCCTCTCACCTCCAGGCTCTGCTTAGGCTGTTCCCTCTCCTGGAACAACTCTTCCCTGCCCGCCTCCCCCTTGCCTGCCTGGAAATCTACTCGTCTTTTGGTTTCGCCTTAAGTGTATTGCCATTTAACATCTGGGTATACTTTCTCTGATCCCATGGTGTTAGCACCATGCTCTATTGCAGGGTTTCAACCCGACTACAGACTTGAAGCTTCCGGAGAGCTTTTAAGTTATATTGATACGTAAGCTCTGACTCAGACCAACTACAGGGCGCCCCCCCCCCAAAATGTATATGCACTTTGAATGATTACAAAACCAGTGTTTATTAACACACAGTTCATTTTCAAAATTTAAAGAGTCTACAGAAGTGAATGATTTTTTTTTATCAATGCCTATTTTCAAACTGATGCCCATTCTGGTCCAGGCACTGCTGATAACTCAAAGCAATGGAATCACAAACTTCAAGAATCATTTTGTTTGGTATTTGTGTGCCCTCAATTTGTCCACTGTTGCTGGTTTTGTACTGTAAACTTTATCTTTTATGTACCCCCGTGAAATAAAGTCTAGTGGCACTTTAGGATAAATATTTTTTGTTGAAGTTTAGCCTGGCTTCATCCATTATTTCAAATCAGTTAAACTTGAAAAGTTAAATATTGAGTCATCAGCCACATTTTATGTATATAGGTCGGAGGTGCGGCCTGGGCACTGGTCGGCGTTAAAAGTCCCAGATGGTTCTCCCGTCAGCCAAGGCGGAGAGCCACTGCTCTGGCAGGCGGCGTTTCTACATCCCAGGGAAGCCAGGGACAGAGCTGGGTATCCCAGGGCCAAGTGGGTGAGGAGTGAATGTCTGCTGCACTCACTTGACAGGATTACATCACAGAGACTGACGCTGTCTGAGCGACTTTAACCCGTGTGTGGGACTGTGTGTGAGCCACCCGCTCAGTGACCGTGGAGCGTGGCACTGTGAATGGTTGTGTTGTGGGAGGACCAGGGTGAATGGCTACACTGTGACACCGCAGGGTCAGCCACCACGTGAACTGACCACTTCCTGAGTGTCAAGGTCACTGTGAGTGGCTGTTCTGTGTGACAGGGCAGGGCGTCACCGCTGGAGTGGCTGAGTCCCGTGCGTGAGGACCCAGGCTGGGCACTCACCTCGCCAGGCGGCCAGGGGAAGGGGCGGCGGTGCCCCTCGGAGATGGCGGCTGCGGGCGAGGCCGCCCGTCCCGTCCCGGCGCTGCCCCGCATGTGACCCAGAGGAAGCAGGAGGCGGCGGGGAAGACATCTGCAGGTCACTCGGTGCAGCTCCGCGGGCAGGACGCAGCCCCGCACCCAGCACCGCGCTCTCGGCCCCGGGCGCACAGCGGGCGGGCCGTGGAGGCGGGACCCGCGCGGCGTCCAATCCGTTGCGGCGGTGAGGTCGGCGCTCACCTGCGGACCTGTAGTCGGAGCCAAGGCCCTGGAGCCAGTCAAGACCTCGGGAGCAGAAACCCAGCCACGCGATGCTGAGTCTCTCCCTGTGTCCCGGGACAAATCTGTTCTTTCTGCTTTTGAGCCTTGGCACTGCCCTCTACTTGGGCTACTACTGGGCATGTGTGCCCCAGGTGGGTGCGGGTCCAGAGCTCTGGCCGGGGAGTTGGGGGTGCTCGGGTCTAGGGGGCAGCTTCCAGCAGGGAGCCCGAGCCCTTTGTGGGAACTGGCATGGTTGGGCCTCGCTTCCCAGGTGAAACCTGACGCCCTAACTCCACACCACCCCGCCCCGCGCTCCAGCCAGGCTCACTTTGCTAATCACTGCCTTGTGGAGAGCCATTCCTTTGCCTGCCTAGATCCTCTGCATATCTCCTGCTCCGCTTGCCAGATGGGCCTTTCGGGCATCGGAGGGGTTCTGCTCTCCATGATGTGGACAGACATTTGGGGAGACGGGGTGGAAGGCATACAGCACGCCATGTTTCCTTGTCTTTACCAGCAGTCTAGCGAAGTTCCTCATTAGCTGCACTGAATGAAGGAACCTGAGCCTGGGGGTTGTGGCTAACTCCCAGCACCGCCCCATCAGATAGCAGTAGGCCTTGCTTCTCCGGCTCAGGATTAATGGATAACCCAGCTGCCCTTGCTCATTCAGCCTTGTTTTAAGTCCTGGGCTCTCCATGTCTAGTGAAGTGAGAAAGTATGAAAAGGCTGATTTTGATGAACTTGGAGATTATATTCTCACTGAAATTTAGGTCAAGTACATAATTTACATGTCCAGAAAAATCTAAAGATTTAATCTTTATTGAACTCTGTTTTAAGTAGCTGAGTCTAACAAGAAACCTATTGATTCGAGCCCTTTATGAATAGGGAATTTTAATGTTACCTAGACTTTTCTGTATTTCCAGAGCTTTCAACATTCACATATATTTTTTATACAAGAAGTCTGCCTTGATAAAACCATTTAAAAAGTCCAAACCTCACAATACACTATAAATCTTACTTTATATGTCTGATTTGGAAGTCACCTGTTTCAGACCTTAACATTTTCCTTTGCTTGCAACAAGCCACACAGAAGTCAGAGACCTCTGGCACTTCATTCTGCAAACCCTTCCTTGACTTTCACCTACTGGTGAAAATGCAGGAAAAGTGCCATTCCGGAGGCCCTGACGATGTGGCGTTTGAATGGTCTAGCATGGAACAGACTGGTTTTGATTCATCCACAGCAGTGGTTCTCAACCTTCTGGCCCTTTAAATACAGTTCCTCATGTTGTGACCCAACCATAAAATTATTTTCGTTGCTACTTCATAACTGTAATGTTGCTACTTTATGAATCGTAATGTAAATATCTGATATGCAGGATGGTCTTAGGCGACCCCTGTGAAAGGGTCGTTCGACCACCAAAGGGGTCGCGACCCACAGGTTGAGAACCGCTGATCCACAGTGACCAATGGGCATGTGACTATTTAATTCTCAGGAATGAGGCAAGAAATACTTCACTGTAGTTAAAATGAAACCCACATAAATCAAACCTGTGACCTAATTTATTAGGACCTTATTCTACACCACTGAGCTGCTTGACCAAGAATTTAATAAATTGATAACTCAAAATCTTGATGATTAGGAGGTAATATATAGTACAGTGACTAAGAGCACAAGCTCTAGAGTTGAACAGACTTGGGTTTGAATCGCAGCTCCCCCACTAACTAGGTTTAGCGAGCTTCATGACCTTTGACAAGTTACTGGACATTCAAGCCTGTATCCACAGAGGGATCACATTACTTAAAGAGCTGCTGTGAAAATCACAGGATATAATCTTGTAAAATACTTAGCACAATGCTTGGAACACAATGAGCACTCAATAAATTTTACCTCCTGGTATTAGTGGTAATATAACGTTAATTCTGCTTTGCCTCTTGTTTGCTGTGCGATTTTGGGAAACAGCTTAATCTGTGAGTGATAGTTTCTTCACTTATAAAATATCCTATCTCATAAGGTTGGGCTTAGCCTAGTGCCTGAACGTAGCACACAATGAATCACAGGTGTTATCCCGGGGCTTAAGGGCCAGGGTGAGATCACATCTCAAACACACTACCAACCTGGCCTCACCAGCTCATCATTTACCTAGCCCCCTTCGAGAACCAAGACTGCAGAAGAGAGAGGAATCTGGTCCTCAGCTTCCTTAGGGCCTGTGACAGAAATGCAATTTCTATTTCGAGTCTGCACAGCGTACTCCTTCATACGCCTCCTATGTGGCTAGTCCTTCTCATTCACTTGGTCTACCCGGAAGAACCAGCAGAGGGGTTAAGTCAGGGTGGAGTGCTCACTCACCTCACCTGTCGCTGTTGTCCCATCCCTGTTGCCTTCTCCCCGGCTGGCATGAAGGAAGAGGAAACCTAGTCACATGGGGACTAGTCCTTCTTTAGAGTATGGCCAAACAGCAGGGGCCCAGGAGCGAGACAATGAGGTGCTGTGGCAGGAAGAAGCCCTTCAGCAGTGAGCACACAGTAGGGAACAGGAATATGCAGCTCAAATCAGGGAGCCAGCTCCGCTAGCTAGCGCTAGTTTTAGAAAGATGACAGTGTGGAAAATGGAAAATGCAAAGGTCACAGGTTGAATGGTGCTACATTTCTTCAGCCTCTGTCTGGGGTCCCAATCCTTCCTGCAGGGGATCAGCTGGGCAATTTATCTATATTACTGCTCTCTCCAAAGTGGGGCTGGGGCATGGATAGGCTAAGTGGGGGAGTCAGCACCCAGTCAGCTGCTGCAGCTCCCAGCCTGGCTGAGTCTGCAGGGTCAGTTCTGGAGAGGTGACACTCCAGGACGGCAGTTCTCTGGGCCTCTAGCTGGACTGTACTAACACAGGTGACTTGGCCATTCCAGACTAGGGTATGCTAGACTCATTCCCAGCTGAAGCAATGACCTCTCTGGCTTGGCACAAAAATCAGGGAGTGAGGCAGATTGTATTGTGATTGCAGAGGCCTCAACTGGTGACTGGGTCCCGGTTTCTGGCCTTCCTGAAGCAGCACTGTCCAATCACTGTGGAAACTTTCTATCCGACGCTATGGTGTTTTGAGGGGCGGCTACAAACCATCTTCCGAGCCTTACTGCATCCTCGGCCTCCAGTCTCTTACTGGAGGTAAGAAGGGAGAGAGGGGAACACCAAGCTGCAAGTATAGGGCAATCTCTTTTAAAATGAAGGTAATCTTTGCCATCCACCTCACAGTGTGTTGAGGGTAAAAACGAGTGGCTATATGGAGGGCTATTTAACTGCACAACCATGAGGTAATATTGAACCTTTTATGTCCCTATTACACCTTGTTTTGTTTCGCATAATGTATGCCCGCAAAAGATGGCAATGGGAAGTTTGGGAGTTGTTTTGGTGGGACGGGGCAAACCTCTTGAAGTATATGGAGTTCCTAATGGTATCTTTGTGTGTCCTTTTCTCCAAAACCACAGTGAAGTCCTCCACACTCCAGATGGAGGACAGCTCCTGCTAGACTGGGCTGGCCAGCCTGACAACAGTCAATACCCTGACCCTGCCACCCAGCCCATTGTGTTACTGCTTCCTGGTATTATAGGCAATAGCCAGGAGACATATATCTTGCATCTAGTTGACCAAGCTTTGAGGGATGGTTATAGGTAAGGATGGACCCAACCCAGAGGAGCAGGGTGGCATCTGAGAACTAGCAACAGGGAGGTCAATTCAGAGCTATGGGGAGGTGGTGCTACCTGGAAGGCACCTTTGGCCGGGGGTCTTTCTGAAGGCTGGCAAAGGGGAGGGGCTTCTAGAGACAGCCTGGCTAAGATGTACCCGTGTGCCACAGGGCTGTTGTACTCAATAACCGGGGCTGCCATGGGGAAGAACTGCTGGTGAGTACCCTGCTTCCTCAGAACAGCTCTGAGGAAGATCCTGGAGATCCTGGGCCCTGGGGCTCTACTTACCTCTCCTCCCATCTCCCTCCCATTTCTCTGCCTCTGGCCAGGGCTTCCCTCCTTACCCAATGACCTGGTTTGCCTCAGACCCACAGGACCTTCTGTGCCAGCAATACCGAAGATCTGGAGACAGTCGTGAACCACATAAAGCGCCGCTACTCCCAAGCTCCACTGCTGGCCGTGGGCATCTCTCTTGGAGGGTAAAGGCTGCCTGGACTTAACCCAAACGCCCAGTCTCCCTGTGTTTCTTTCCTCCTCTGTCTCCTCTGTCCCAACTCACTAATGCAAACCCTTCTTTCATGGTCACCGGTCCAATCCTGCAGGATATTAGTGCTGAACCACCTGGCACGAATGGGGCAGGCTGCAGGGCTGGTGGCAGCACTGACGCTATCTGCATGCTGGGATTCCTTTGAGACCACCAGCTCCCTGGAGACCCCGCTCAACTCACTGCTCTTCAATCAGCGCCTCACTGCCGAGCTCTGCCGAGTTGTGGACCGGTAGGGTCTTGGCAAGTGGGAGGGGGCGGCAAACAGGGTAGGATGGCAGGCATGCCAGGTCCTCCCAGTGCTTGGGTCAGTTCTATCTGGGCTTTTTCACTCATGAAATCAAACAGAGGCCTGGGGCTCTGGGTCAGGTCCAGGAGGAGAGCCAAACCTGTGCTCTTTTGCAGAAATAGAAAGGTGATGGAAAAGGAGGTCAATGTAGACTTTGTGATACAGGTATAGTCTTTCAACCATCTCCCCTCTTCCAACTACTCTTCCATTATCTTCCTATTCCTTATCCTTAACCTAGCCTATCCCACCCTCCATAGGCCCGCACAATACGTCAATTTGATGAGCGCTACACAGCTGTGGCCTTTGGCTATAAAGACTGTACTACCTACTACCAGGCAGCAAGCCCAAGAACCAAAGTGGATGCCATCCAGATACCTGTGCTCTGCCTCAATGCAGCGGACGACCCCTTCTCCCCAGCCTGTGGTGAGCACCCCGAATCTTGATGCTTTAGGCCCCAAGGACCATGGGCCATGTGGTGTAAGTGGAGAGAGCCTGGGTTCTCAGACCTCTCCAACCCCTCCTCCAGCCTTTCCGCTACAAGCGGCCCAACAATCGCCCCACGTCGCCCTGCTCGTCACAGCCCAGGGCGGCCACATCGGCTTCCTGGAAGGCTTGCTCCCCTGGCAGCACTGCTACATGAGCCGCCTCTTCCATCAGTACGCCAGAGCCATCTTCCAGCACTCGGCAGAACTGCTGGGCCGCAGGGCTCTGTCACCTTCCGAGGGAGGCAAGAGCTGACAACAGTGCCAGTTGGGTCTCAGTTCAGTCTTCCTGGTTTATTAAATATCAACTTTTCCTGTCAAACGGGCTGAGGTTCACTTTCCCTTTTCTCAAAGCTAGGGTAGACCATCTAAGAACTTATTGCCTATTTAGCCTGGCTGGCTGAGAGCTACCCAGCTGAACCCAGATTACTGCCTGGGTCTTCCTTTTGCTCCTTCCTTCCCAGGCAGGTGCTTGCCCCAGCAAACACAAGGGGCTCATGTGAAGGGCAACGGGCCACAGGTTGTGAGGGAGGAGAAACAGATTGCTTCTGCAGAAAGGACAGCAGTGACTCCAAATTCTGGGGCACCTTCACATATTTCTGGAGAAAGGATAAGCTCAACTCTGGAGCCCCTAGCAGACAGAGGAGAGGAGGCAGGTGGTGTGGCCTGGGCTGCAGACACCACTGTCCTGAGTGGATCCAAAGATGAATTCAGGGTTCCCAGAACTCAGTCACACAAGGCCACAGTCAAGCTTTAACTGGGAAGGGCAGGCAGTTCCTGTCAGGTCTCCTCAGAGGCCACCTCTGCTGTGGACCCAGGTAGACGTGGAGTGAACAATGGTGTTGGGGCCTCCACTCTGGTCCAGAAGGTGGCAGAGTCCCAGGCCCCTGGTTCCCTGGGAGCAGGAGATTAAAGAAAACCTGGAAAGGCACTCTGGAGCAGCAGAATGGTCATGACAATAAGCCCAACACATAGCAGCAGCAGGAGCCACACAGGAACACTCCCTGCAGGATAAGAGAAGAAGTCAGTGGGCAAAGGGGCTTCACATGCCAACACACAGAACCCTCAACCGACTCCATTCAAGGAGGGGACAGATGACTATAAATGAGCAGCCCATTCTCCACGAGGCAAATTTTTGCTACAGCTAAAGGTGGGGTGGAACCTGCCCACCCCAATGACTCACGTCGTGAGGGTAGCAGGTGCAGCTGGCAACGACTATCCACAGCCACAGAGAACAGGGCAGTTTCGTGGGACCCAAGGAGCTCTGGACCGCGACCCTTCTCGGGTAGAAAGGCCACGTCCGTCACTACAATGCCATGGGCCTCCCTCACATAGTACAGGCGCTAAGGACAGGAGAACAAGGGAAGGAAGGCTCAGTGGGAAACATTCTTTCTGGAAACATGTCCCCTGCCCCCCAGGCTTCCCTCTATAGGCTGGGCCAGACTCCTCCCTGCACTCATGGTAGAAGCAGGCCTACAGTCCCCACCCCAAAGAGCCCCCAGGACTGTGCCCACCTCTGCCCATTACCTGGAGAGAGAAAGCTATGTAGATGGCAACAGATCCAGTGACTGTGCCCAGGCCTAGGAAGGTGCCCGATTCACTGCAACAAACAACAGAGCGTTCACTGTCCTGGACGCCTGCGCAGCAACACTCATTCACTAACAAGAGTCCTCGGGGACTCCAGCAGGACCTTGTGGAGCCCCCCCAGCCACCCTCACACCGAGCCACGCCAGCACTGTCTCAGACCTGACAGTAAGGCAGGAAATGACTTCATGGCCACAGGGTTTGGTCCGAAGAGGCAAGAAGGTAGAGCCGTCCCAGGCTGTGAGGTAGCAGGGTGGGGGCTGGCGCAGACGCTTGTGGGGAATCTGCACTGTGAAGAGTCGTAGCCCCGTAGGCTGGTCTGGAACCTGCCCAAACCTGGGGGCCAGTGAGAAGCGGTTCAGCGCCTGGGGCCTGCCCAGCCCTCCTCAAGAGTTTTGTACCCTCCTGCACCCTGGTTGGGCCGAGGTAATACTCGCCAAGGCTACCGGCTTCCCCCAAGTCTTTTCCCACTCCCCTTCCACACCGAGGTTGAGCCTTTAAGCCACCCTCCAGGACCTTCACACCTGCAGGCCTGGTAGCGGTAAGGCGTGTTAGAGAAAGTGGGTCCGTTCTCTTGCCAGTGCAGCTGTGTCACCAGCTGATCCTTCTGCCACACGAAGGCCTTAAGGTCCCAGCCCACAGTTACCAACTGGTCAGGAATCAAGAGTTCGAGGAGGGACAGTTAGGAGATCCACGTACAGAACAAGTAGCATCACCACCTTTTCCCACCCTCTCACCTCCTCACCTTGCCATCCGGCCCCAAAGCCAGGTCCTCAATCTCCCCTTCGTGGGCTTTGAACTCCAGCACTTTCTCTAGGCTGGGTACCTGCAGCCAAACCACCACCACGGTTATAACGCCCGGGTACCCACCAGAGCGCGGCGATTCCCACCCGCTTCTCTTCTGAAGGCCGCTAGCCGCAGACTTCGCTCACTACTTCCCAGAACCCACGTTCGCTTTCTCACAATTCTGGCCTTGCTGCTAAGGACGCACATCCTCCCTCACCCCCAAAAAACCGTACCTTCCAGACGCGCACGCAGCCATCGGTGCCTCCCGTGGCCAGCAGGGTGTTATCGTGGTTGCAGCATACAACTTTCTGCAGCGGATCCGGGCTGAAGTCTGTCTGCACCGCCTGCAAATTCTCTACTCTCAGTTCCACCCCCTCCTGGTGGGTTTCAGCTCCAGATTTCGTCTCTGGGGGGGCCGCCCCCTTTCTTTGCCGAGGCCCCTGCTCCTTGGTGCCTGCCACACAAACAGCCCACCAGCGTCCAGGCTTCTGTGCGTAAGCAATACCGGCCCCCTCTCTACGTGGCTGGTGAACATCCAGCTTCCCGCCTGCGACCATGACCCCCCTTCCCGCCCCTCTCCTTCAGAGACCAAGGTGGGAACGAGCTGACCCGTTTCATCCCTTTCCCAAAAGCTGGAGGGCCGGCTTCTCACCTGCCTTCTCTGCCTTGCTTTTGCCCTTCGGCTGGAGGGTCTGGAAGCGCAGGAGCTGACAGTGGGCATCCTGCCCTGCAGCAAGGATGTTGCCAGCCAGCGCCAAGTTCATAGTAGCCCGCGTCTCCGTGTCGTGGGTGTGCAGCAAGGAGGCGCTCAGCCGCCCGTTAATCTGCTCCAGCTGCAGAAAGTGCTGTGGGAGAGGGGCCCGGCATGGGCGAGGTTCAGGGGTGCCCGGTTTAGCGCAAGGGCAAACCTGCCTCCGGTGGTCTGACACCTGACCCTTTGCTGACCGCACTTCCTAGTTCACCAGGCTCTCTCCAGCCCCCAACCCGTGTTTTCTTCTGAACCTCACAAATCCGTACAGCAGGCAGGGCTGGGATCATTACCTCCAGGTCACAGAGCGATAGGGAGACGCTTAGAAGAGGGAGGGAGACCGAGCCCAAGGGCCACACGCAGCACGGTCGCCGCTGCTGAGCACGGCTCGGGGCTCGGGGCTCCCGGAACAGCCAGGACAGGACCCCCCCGAGCTGCTCCCGGGGTGCAGCGGAAGCGCGCTTTACCTTAGCGTCTCTCCACAGCCCTGTGCTTAAGCTCTCGGCTGAAATTCGCGTCGGACGCCCGGCTCGCCGGGGGTTTCCGCGGGGCGGGGGCGGGGTCCCACGCTGGGGTGCGGCCCGCCCCCGCGACCCTCCCGGGGTCGCCCTCCGCCCTCGGTGACCCGGCCAGAGTGGCCTGCGCTCTCACCACTCCATTCTTTATGCCCGTCTTGGCGGCGCCGCCGCCGCCCGCAGCGATGAGCAGCCCCGTGCTGGGGTCCACCTGCAGCGCGTACAACGGGAACGGGGCCCGGTAGAGCTCGGGCGCCCGGCGCCGACCCATCCCGCTCGCCGCTCGCCGCGCGCTTCACCGTCCGCCCCGCGGCCTCCGCGACATGCCGCGCCCGGCCTTCGACTCTGCCCCCGCCGCTGCTGAACTTGATCCGGCCGCCGCCGGGGGGACTCCCGACCCTCTCACCCCGCGGGGATGCCAAGACTCGACCCGCACACAGCAGCCGGCGTCTGCGCTCGCGGCCACCCACCCCGGCCTGGCGGACGCGCAGTGCGCAGGCGCGCCCGGCCCGCTCCCCTCGCGCAGGCGCAGAACCGCCGATCCGCGTCAGCAATAGCCGGCCGCGGGGGGAGGGGGCCGACCTCCGGCGCCGGGACCCGGGTCTCCGCCATCTTTTTGCGGGGCGGGAGCAGCGCGCTCTTGCCTCGCGGGAATGTCCTGCGTGGAGAAGAGCTCATACAGGCCAAGGGAGGTTCGTGGACCTTTAACAAGGAAATCCTGGGGTTGGGGCTGTCTGCCTTCCAGACTGATACGCAGACGCGTACAAGCGCCGCCTTTACGTTTTACCCCAGAGAGGAAGTGATTTGCCCCACGGTCACACGCTGGACATGTGGCTTGTCTGGCCTCTGAATGCAGGCAGTGCGAACCTGAAAACAAACCGCTTTCTAGTAGGAGGAGACGATTTGCCTTAACACCTGTCCATCCTCGTGGCTCCGACCCTGCACCTGTGCCCTGGGGCGGGGGCTGCTCCCCTTGGACATCGCAGAGGCTGGCAATCCGGCCCCCAGCAGGGCAGATCTAGTCTCCACCCTCCCGAGGGGGCCCTTGGGTTTCTTATCTCCAATGGGAGCATCCTGGTGGTTCTCTGCAAGTGAATGCGAAGAGTGCCCTTTCCTGCAAGGAGACACCTCCGGTTGCTCCCCTGGCCACATCGGCATGCATCCTCGTTAACCTAAGGTGCACCCAGCAGAAGGGACCCAGTGGCTTCACCTTTGGGGATGCCATTATCTGCTTCACCAAATTTAATGTGCGAAGGGCCAGCCAGAGCCCGGCACATCTCAGGTGCTCAGGCCTTGTGGGCCCCTTGCCCTTTTCGGGTACATGGCATCCACTCTCCCTGGCCACTCTGTTTCCCTTGACTCTCTCCGACCCCTTGTTGGGTTCTGCCCCACCCCCTCTGACCCCATAGGTACCCAGGGTGTCTGCTCAACAGGACACAAACACAAGTTTTGCAGGGTTAAGCTTTATTGGATACATTGAAGGCTGAATGGGGCCTCCCGTACCCTTGGTCCTCTTCAGCCAGGAGAGAGCAGGCTCCACAAGGGACTTCCAGGGTTCAGGGCTGGAGAACACACCTGCCCGCCAGCCAGCCAGCCCTTCAGGGTGTCTCGGGGGCTCCCCGAGATCTGGGGCCTGGTGGGGATGGCAGGGTTTAGAAGAGGTGCTCCAGTGAGCCTCCGTGGCTCTGGAAATAGGATGGCGACTTTTGGAGAATAGGCTCTGGAGAGGCAGGCCTTGGAGCCGACAAAAGCCCGGGCTTCAGGGAGACCGCGGCCTGTTTGAGTGCCTGACGCAGAGGCCCTGAACATCGAGTGGAATTTGGTGATGGAGGGCCTGCAGACCTGAGGCTCCCGGTCAGGGAGGGTTTGCCTGAAGCTGAATCTGCCCAGGCCTGAGCTGCTGGGGCCTGAAATGCGTGGGTTTGATACCCAGGGGCCTGCATGGCCTCGCCCTGAGGTCCTGCTTCCTCCCGTCTTCTTTCTGGCAACAGATGCAAAGTCCTGGCCTGGCCTTGAGGCAGGCGGAGAGCAAAGCCGATGCCTATGCGGAGTGGTCTCGATTCCTGGTCTTGTGCACAGGGCAGTAGCTGGGGGAAGGCAAGCAGCCGGGGTCCAGTCCTGTACCTGGGGGTGGGGCAAGAGGGACTGCGGGGCCGGAGACACACCAGGCATATAGGGTACTCCACAACCGGAGGCTGGTCGGTTCTGCCTAGCCACAGGCTCTGCAAAATGAGTAACCGAAGGTCGTGTGCGATGCGACGGTACCCCAGCTGCACCACCAGGGCCTGGGCCAGGGCTCCCGGGTTCCTGAACTCTGCAGCGTCCCTTTCGCTTGCCACGCATCCCTCCGCCACCCCAGGGGATCTGGTGTCCTGGTGCTGATGCCAGTGCCATGTCTGCCTATTGGGGTGGACCCCAGGACAAGGTAGGCTGAGGTTCTGGGAAGTGAGCGTGGAGCTAGGTAGGTCTTCGGAGTGTAAAGGAGACTGGCAGTGTGGGCGAGAGGAGTTCTGTGGCTGAGAGGGATTAGAGGACTGAGTAGGAGGCGGAGAGGGATATAGCTGGCAGGAGGGAGAGGAGGAACGTGGAAGGGAGAGAGACGGGCAATTCTGATGAAAGAAAGCGGGGGAACTTGGGAGAGAGGAAGAGTAGGGTTGTAGGACGAAGTCAGAATTTGAGTCAGAAGAGGAGGAATGGGAGCCAGGAGAGTGGGACTGTGGTGGAGGGGAGCAAGGTGGAGGGGCGAGAGGGAGCGATTTCTGTGGAGGCAAAGGCTGAAGGTTCTGAGGAAGGGAGTCCACAAGTTGTGAGGGGCCCTGAGGGGGACGCCCAGGGGGCGCTGCTTTCTGTAGCAGCCCTTGGTCCTTGTTTTGAGGCAACATCGCCTTGAAACCGGAAAGGACTGAGGCGGCAAGACCAGAGATTAGAGACCTGGCAGCCAGGACTGGTATCTCTGGTTGCAGCGTAGGAGACACCCAGCCCAGCAGCACCAGGCTCTCTGGGTGTTCAGGCAGGAGGTGGGATCTAAGCTTGGCTTCTCTCTTCTTTGCAGTTGGCCATTTGATGAGGGATGTATAGGGATGGAGAATCCGAGCTGCCTCTGGGAGCCTGGGGGTGGCAGCAATTATCTGAATGGGCCAGGGAGGAAGGCACAGCCCATAGGACCTGTAGAGAAAGAAACAGCACCCAAGATATTGAGAGAATGGGTCCATTTCCAGCTTTGCCTCAGGGGCCAGTTCCAGGCTGGTTCACTAAGACCCTAAACCCATGTCACCTTTGGGGGCAGAAGAGCTGGCAAAATGCTCAAGGGAAGGGTAGAGCTGAGGAGGAGAGAAATAGGGAGGGAGAGAGGGTAGGAAGGAGTTGGAGAAGAGGGTATGGGGGCTGAGATGCGACTAGGAATTGAGGGTGTTCTGGTGGTGTAAGCTCTTACCCATGAAGGGTCCTCTGGACTGTTTTACAAGGCACTTCAGAAAGGACGGGACCTGGGAGAAAAAGGAACAGTCACCAAAGAGTGGATGCACCCCTCTCTGCCCCCAGCATCCTCTACCCTAAACTCACTCTGACCCAGATTTCTGTCCGAGCCTGGTCTTCAGTCCTCCTTAGCCAGGAGGGGGTCTTCTGTTATAGGCTTTTGTTCTCCTAAACCTGAATCAGGGATTCTGCAAGCATCTTGGTTTCCTGCCAGTCTGGTTCCCCTGACCCCTTGTTGCCCCTAATGCTGATGTCCTCTGGCTCAGCCTGGCCCTAGTCAATATGGCTTATCACACCCAACAGCAGCAGGAGCATGTGGCCAGCTGGTGAAAGCCTCTGAAAGACTGGGACTTTGTCTAAGGGGTGGCACTGCCACCACCCTTGGGAGCTAGAAGTCCCATTTCCTGGGGGTAGTTCTCCGTGACATCTAGTGCCTGTGTCACAAAGGTCAGGTGTGACATCAAAGGTTCTCTGCCTCTAGGCTCTGGGACCTGCTTTCAGAGACCGTCCACAGGCTGGCCTTTGACAAAACTGAAGCAGGCAAAATTCTCTGGGGCACTCGTCTCCTTTTCAGGCCCCCGTTACCCCCTCTGCTCTCTGCCCACCAAGGGTTCCCCTGAACCACACAGCCTATTTGGGCTGGGTCCTCCCTTCAACTTCTTATTTTCCCTTGCTTTCTGAGCAGGCTCATGCTCCACACTCCCTTTAGGATATCCTATATAATAAAAGGCTAATAAGCAAATCCACTGAACAGTGAAACGACTGGTCGCTATGATGCTCACGGACCACCAGGGGGCAGACGCTCAACATAGGAGCTGCCTCCTGGTGGTCTGAGTGCTCCCACAGGGGGAGTGCCACTCAGCCAGAAGCCGGGGTCATGGCTGGCGAGCTCGGTGGTGGTGGCAGGAGCCTCTCCTGCCTCCATGGCAGCGCTAAGGATGTCTGACTGCTGGCTTAGGCCCGCTCCCCGCAGGAAGCAGGCCTAAGGCATCAGTTGGACATCCCCCAAGGGCTCCCATAGTGCGAGAAGGTGCAGGCCGGGCTGAGGGATTCCCCCCCCTCCCAGTGCACGAATTTCATGCACCAGACCTCTAGTGTTTATATATTTTATATATTTTAGTAATTATTTTCTTTTCTTTTTTAATATATATTTTATTGATTTTTTTACAGAGATGAAGGGAGAGGGATAGAGAGTTAGAAACATGGATGAGAGAGAAACATCGATCAGCTGCTTCCTGCACACCCCCCACTGGGGATGTGCCCACAACCAAGGTACATGCCCTTGACTAGAATCGAACCCAGGACCCTTGAGTCCGCAGGCCGATGCTCTAGCCACTGAGCCAAACCGGTTCTGGCTAGTAATTATTTTCTTAACAGCTTTATTGAGATATAATTCACATACCATACAATCTACCCATTTAAAGCGTGCAATTCACTGTTTTCCAGTATGCTCACATGGTTGTGCAGCCATCAACACAATCTAATTTTAGAACATTTTTATTACCCCCTGTCCCCAAAAGCCCATCCCCATTAGCAGTCACTCTTCCTTCCTCCCTTCCCCTAGGCCCTGGAAACAATAAACCTACTTTCTGTCTCTATGGATTTGCATATCTAGGCATTTCATATCAATGGAATCATAGAATATGTGGCCTTTTGTGTCTGACTTCTTTCACTTCACATGTTTTCAAAGTTAATTTATGTTGTAGTATGTGTCATTACTTTATTCCTTTTTATTGCCAAATAATACTCCTTTAAATGCCTATATCATATTTTGCTTTCTCAATAATCAATTGATGGTTTTGTTGGTTTTACTTTTTTGGTAATTATGAACAATGCTGCTATGAACATTCTTGTACAAGTTTTGTATTGGCATACATTTATCTTGAGTAGATAACTAGGAGTAGAATTGTTGAGTCACATGGTGAGTCTATATTTAATTTTTAAAATCTTTTAAAAAATGTTTGTATATTGTCCTAGCTGATTTGGCTCAGTGGGTAGAGCGTCGACCTGTGGACTGAAGGGTCCCAGGGCACATGCCCTGGGTTGTAGGTTCAACTCCCAGTAGGGGATATGCAGGAGGCAGCCAATCAATGATTCTCTCTCATCATTGATGTTTCCATCTCTCTCTCCCTCTCACTTCCTCTCTGAAATCAATAAAAATATATTTTTAAAAAATCTCTCTTTAAAAAAAATGTTTGTATTGATTTTAGAGAAGATGCTCTAAGGAAAGAAAAAGAAACAAGAAATATAAAGATTCGAAAGGAAGAGATAAAATTGCCATTATTTTATCTACTTAGAAAAACCAACAGAACCAACAGGATATTAAGACTAATAAAGTTCAACAAGATTGCTGGATTCAAGGTAAACTTTTTTTTTTTAATATATTTCATTGATTTTTCCACAGAGAGAGGAAGGGAGAGAGATAGAGAGTCAGAAACATCGATGAGAGAGAAACATCGATCAGCTGCCTCCTGCACATCTCCCACTGGGGATGTGCCCGCAACCCAGGCACATGCCCTTGACCGGAATCGAACCTGGGACCCCTCAGTCCGCAGGCCGATGCTCTATCCACTGAGCCAAACCGGTCTCGGCCAAGGTAAACTTTTAAAAATCTAATAGCACACCTTTGGGATGGTGGCCTGCGATACGGAAGACGGATGGGAATGGGATAAAAGGAAATGGAGGGCAGGTGGGAGCGAGGCCAACAACCGGCCCTGTGTGTACCGAAGACGCTGTGCCACGAACTGACACGAATTGAGTGTATGTTTAAGTCTCTGCATCCGGCGTAAAAAAAAAAAAGGAAGAAGAAAACGCTTGGTGCGCATTTTTCAGTCTCCTTTCTCTATGTTCACGTAAGTGCATACACCTTCACACAGCTTTGTTTTTGGTGTTCTTCATCCTGGCTGGATCTTATTATACCCGTTGGTTTACAAATAAGTTTTTTCACTTAATTGTGCAGCTCGGAGAGCTTTCCATGTCATCTTACAGAGGTCTGTCGTATTCTTCCCATTACTGATGGATATTCAGTCAATTTTACTTGTCTTCTCTTTTCCGTTCTCTCTGGTCAGCTGGGTGTCTGCCTCGCTGTACCTACAGTCACCCCTGTTTCTCTGTCCTCTCTGTACCTTCCCTTTACTTATTGGGTCTCCCCTGGAGTTCAGGCTTGAGGGACAAGGGACATGCAAGACGATTCTGCTGCAGGCAGAGGTTGCAACTTGAGGTCAGGCAGGGGCTACTGTGGCAGATTTGCTATTTCTTCAGCCGCCTGCTCCTAAGTAGCTGTATGGAGGCTACAACGCCACTCAGCAAACATCCTGGTCCTTGCCTTCAAATCCCTCCCGTCTGGCCTGGGGACAGACAGGTGAGTAACTCAGCCCCGGAAGAACAGTACGGGGCCAGGGCAGTCTTCCAAGTTCACTAACTGCCTGGGTTTCCATACCCGCATCACTTGCTGGATGTTTGACGCTGGGCAAGTTATTTCACCTCCTGACGCTCAGTTTTCCCATCTGTGAAATGAGGATGTGAGTCTATTTTCTTATAAGGTTGAAAGAAAGGTAATACACGTAACGTGCTTAGCACACTGCCTGGCAGGGATTTGAGGACTTTGAACTGTTAGGAAGCCAGCCAGGGTGTGGTCAAGCATAAACGGAGCCCCAGTGAAACAGCGAGGCCTGGGCTCCGGGTTCCGGGCCTTCCCAAAAGAAGGCACAGCCTGCAGGATGGGCAGCCTTCCCCTGGCAGAGTGGGAGCAGGCATTCCAGGGGGCAGAGAGGTACAAGGAAAAGCACTGGGTTGAGAACCTGAGGTACGCATGGGGAGTAAAAGTCCTTCTAAGGACGTGTGCAGAGAAGAAGGAGGTTCAGGGCCCCTCCATGAACTCGAACCCCAAAGCGAAAGCCGCAGGTCTATCATAAGACTGCTGTCAGGGTCAGGCAAGGCTCCTAGAAGGAAGCTCCCTTCCCACCACCCTCCTGCCTTCTTCAGCAGGGCCTCCTCCCAGGGCCTGGTCACTCCCAGCATGCAGCACCCCCACCCACCGCTGGCTGGGAGGCAGGCAGGAGGTTTTTCGCGGGGGCTGTGCCGGTGGGCGGTTTTCCCAGAGCACGAAGCGAGGCAGGACTGCATTGGCGCCAGCTCCCTCAGATATAGACATCGCTGGCCAGATGACCAGCCTGCCCGGCTAGCTTGAGCCCAAGGACTCCCTCAGGCACTGTGTTCCTGTCCTGGGAGCTGTGACACCACATCCCTAGGGTGTGGCATGTCACAGAGAAAGGCCAGAGGGGCACTGGCCATGCCGGGAGTGGGGCAGAGCCCGGCGAAGGCCAGGCCGAGGCTGCTAGCAGGCACCCACAGCAGGAGGAGCCGCCTGAGCAGGACCAGGCAGGACCTGTGGGAAGGGACCGGCTGGAGCTACCAGAGGTGGAGCAGAGCTGCCCCTGCCCCCAGAGGGGCCGGCCCCGGGAGCCTGGCTGGTGTCAGGGTAAGGAAATAGGGCCCTGCAGAGGGAGCTGGGGAGGCAGGGGGTGGAGGGGTTGAGAGAGGTCACCTCGATGGCAGAGCATCAGTCAGTGTTACCATCCCTGCCCTAAATAGGGGACCCTGGCCCCTTCGACTCTAAGGCTCCATGCTTTGTGGTTGGGGTAAGCTGAGAGTGTGGCTAAGAGACCTGGCCAACTCCCTTCTCTCCAGGACACTAAGCCTGGAGGAGTGATGTGAATTTCCCAAGGCCCCAGGGCAACAGT
Source organism: Myotis lucifugus (assembly GCF_000147115.1). Taxonomy (NCBI): domain Eukaryota; kingdom Metazoa; phylum Chordata; class Mammalia; order Chiroptera; family Vespertilionidae; genus Myotis; species Myotis lucifugus. The sequence continues at coordinate 606,037 of NW_005871333.1, forward strand.
CAGCAACCGCAGGGCCAGGACTTTAGTCTGTGATTTGAGCCCCGTCTGGTGTCATTTCCTCTTTACCACAGCTGCCTCTTCTTCTCAGATGAGCCTGGGCCAAGGGTCATCTCTACCGAGCAGGACATGGCTCTGTGCTCCCTGTGGCCCAGGGCACCTGATCAGCAGGATTCAGACCTGGGTGTGGATGGAAGGAAGGAAGGCTAGGACGAGGCACCTGGGCGAATTAGAAAGAGCACAGGATCTCAGGTTCTGGGCCAAGCTTTGCCCACCTGTTCCATCGGACACCAGGCGAGGCCTTCTCTCCATTCCCTCAGCTGTAACGTGGGGCAGGGCCAAGAATGGACAGATTGGGGTGATGTCGTTGGGTCCCTGCTGTCAGAGTGCTCGTTTGGCCCCTGCTTGTTCACTAGAATGCTCTTAGAAGCCGGGGCCTGAGGGTGGGGGTGAGGGGGTCCGGTCAGACTCACTCGCCTGGTCCTCTGTGCAGAGTGAGGTCAGTCCTGAGAATGCCGCGCGGGAGCAGACGGGGTGAGGACGCTGCGCAAGGCCTTCCTGGCCCTGCAGGCCGCTCTGCCTGCTGTGCCCGCGGGCACCAAGCTCTCCAAGTTGGATGTGCTGGTGCTGGCCCACCAGCTACATAGCCCACCTCACCCGCACACTCGGCCACGAGTTGCCTGGCCCCGCCTGGCCACCCTTCCTGCGTGGACTCTGCTTCCTGCACCCTCTCAAGGTAGGCCATGGGGCCAGGGCCTCGGGGAAGGGGGTTTGGGGTAGAGGGATATTGGACTCAGATCCCGGCCTGCAGTGGGGAATGGTGATTGGAAATGACTTTATGAAAATGTAGTTCCAGGGACATTCATGGAGGCCCCAAGACTCGGGGGTGCCTAGTGTCAGGGGAGAAAAAGGAACAGGTTCCAGGCTGGTGCCTGGGAAAGGAAACCGTGCCTCAGAGAGTCCTGGATGTGGGGGGTATCGTCCCCTGTCCTTGGGACTTCTGTGGCAGGAGAGATGCCCGCTGGGAGAGCAATAGTCTAAGAAAGCATCGCTCTAGAAGCCACCAAGCTGGGGACACCACCTACCAGACTGCAATCCACCTGTCCCAAACCTTGCTTATATTATACTAGAGGCTCAGTGCATGGATTCGTGCATGGGCGGGGGGGGGGGGTGTCCCTCGACCTGGCCTGCAGGGATCAGGCTGAAACCAGCTCTCAGACATCCCCTGAGGGGTCCCAGATTGCAAGACGGTAGTTCTCTGGTGATGCACCCTAGAATCAGGCTCCCTCCTCTCTGGTTCCAGTTGTGTCACCCAAGAACCCCAGCTGCCAAGTCACCTCAGCTCAGCAGCTCCTCAATTTAGCGTCTGCCCCCTGGTGGTCAGTGCATGTCATAGCTATCAGCCGGTCAGTCGCTTAGGCTTTTATATATAGATGTGGGAGGAAAGGTAACATGAGCCTTACTTCTCTTCCAGGGTATGAAATGAGACTATTCATAAAAAGCATAATTAACAGTAAATCACCGTCTCAATAACAGCTAACAGTATTTGGATGCTAAAGTTATGCCAGGAGCTGTGCTTTAGTGCATTTTTATCTTTTAATCCACACAAGAACCAAAGCAGGGCTGCTTTACAGATGAGGAAGCCGAAGTTCAGGGAGATTAAGTGGCTAAATGTTTGAACCCAAGAGTGTCTGCTTCAGACCCCCTCCCTTGCTCACAGCCACCAAGCAGGCCCAGGAGGCGGCATGTAAATTGCTGGTTGTGGGGTATAACTGTGCTACAAAGGAAGAGACATTCTACCCCTGAGGGTAGCATTGTAATGGGGTCAACTTTATTTTTAGGGAGTCTACTTTTCACCATCTGTCTCCCCTGAACACCATAGTTCTGAAATGTCTTGAAACTTGAGATTTTTTTATTTTATTTCATGCAAATGTAGCCAAAATGCAAGAATTTGAGACTAAATGGGGGCAACTCTGAAGAGCTGACAGTGGCATCTGGGGTACATAGTTGTTGCCTTAGCTGTAAGATGGTGATCAAAGTAAGGCCATTGCATGGAGGAAGCAATGGATAAATGTATTGAAGAACGAACCAATGAGAGCCGGGTAAGGTCTGGAGCTCTGACAGTGGAGCTGCTGAGCCAGGAGCAGTGCCCCTCACCCCAGCCCCCAGGTGGAGGGGTTGCCAAGGGGAGGGCAGACCTCAGGGAAAAGTCAACCTGGGACTGTCTAGGACTGCCCACACTCCTGCTGGAAGGAGGGACAATCTTGGGAGGTCCCCAGTCATAGGGTGTGGGCACTGACGTCTGGGTCAGAGGCACTTGGGTGGGAGGCTGTGCAAGAGAAGGACTCACTCCTCACTTTCCATCTCCGTGTCTTGCAGAAGTGGCCAATGAGATCTCGTCTCTATGCTGGAGGCCTGGGGTGCTCTGGCCTTGACTCCACCACAGCCACCAGCCTGGGCCAAAGAACAAAGGAGGCAGAGGCCAGACCCCAAGTCCCTGGAGAGGCAGATGCTCTCCTCCCCACCAGGCCACTCCCACCCGTTCTTGGTGATAAATGACCATCATGCTCACCTTCACTCCTGGACTGCGACTCAAGCTTAGGGACCTGGTTTCTTCTCTACCAGGCCCTGCCTGTCTGCATGCTGACTCTTACCCTTTGGATCTGACTCAGCCCCCAGGTTCCAGCCTGCAGACCAGACAAAGCCGGGGGCACGTCTGTGATGGAGTGCTCAGGAGCACCAGGGAGTCCACCCTCATCTTGGCACCAGGGGGCTCTTTTGTGGCAGCTACAAGGGAAATGGGAGAGGAAGGGGTTTGATTGGGTTGGAGGTTGAGTTATGGCACTACCCCTTGCTCCCCCACCCCCCCACCCCCCTCACACCCCCAAAGTTCCTGCAAACCCTCTGGAGATTGCAAGCAGAGGGAGGGGCCTAGGATGGCAACAGCCGCAGGGGCTGATGGGACCAGGCAGGCTCTTGGCCGCTGTGCGTGTGAACAGAGCTGGGCTGGGGTCGCATGAGCAGAGGGGAAACTGAAGAAGGGAATGTTTTGTTATTTCACCACGACGTACACGGATGCCAAAGAGGCAGGACGGCGCTCAGGAGGCTTGTCTCTGCATTATGGTCTCTCCAGCTGCCCCTCACCTCTACAGTGTCTCCCCCTCGGGGCCCTGCACCCTTCCGCTCTTTCCTTGATACGAGTTCTATTTACAGGTGAAGCCATAAAGCTCGCATGGCTTACATTCCAGTTTCCGAGACACTTGTAGTCCCCACTGCCTCCTCAGAGAAGACCTGACCCCGAGGCAGCGCCACCTTAACGAACCCGCAGCACCCTAAGGCCTTGCATAAGAAGAACATCCTTGAAGGACCTTAGGAGAAGAACGTGTATCTCTTCCAGGGGATGATAATTACAGTCTTCTCTTTCCATTATGTTAGGAATCCAACCTCCAGGAAAAACAAGGTCCGGGTCTAGAGGGATTCTTGTATGATTTTGGCCTAAGGACTCACTGGCTCCAAAATTATTTCTACAATCTGTCTACAAATGACCTCTCTCGGGTCAACTCCTCCCCACAGACACTGCCCTCCCAGGCTCTCCCTCAGTCCTGCCAGGGGGAGCCAGAAATTTGATAGAGTTCCAGTGGAATTTACCTCTGGTCCTGAAGAAAGAATTTGAGGACTAATCACAGAGTTTGCACATACTGGAAGGAATCTTCCAGATCAGGTATCGCTTCAGGAGCCCAAAGTCCAGACAGAGAAAGAATCTTTGAGTGAAAGGGGATGGGTGAAGACGACTAGAATCCCAAGAGTACAGAGTACCTCCTTAGAGCCACCATCGCCACCATGAGAGTAAGTGAGGTTTGGGGCCGGCTGGCAGTGGCTGGGGGTCACCGGTGTGAGGAATTGCTGTTCTTCCACAGGGCTGGCCCGGGGGGCAGTGGGAAGGGGACTGAAGGGGTGACTCAGCAAGTTGGGGTGGAGGCAGGAAAAGACACAGAACGTCCTAGTCAGGCTGCATGGATGTGGGAAGGCAGCTGGACCGTGGCTGGGAGCCATGGGGAGAGGGCCTGGGCCAAGGCCGACCTCGTAAATCTACTGAGTCTCTGCTGAGGGCCTGGAGAGCTTGTGCAGAGCTGCTCTGGGCAGCTGGACGGGGCCAGCAGGGCCAGAGACCAGGTGTGGGTGGGCACGAATGCAGTGTTCTTCACAGACCATAAAAGTCCAGCTCGAGTCTCCTAGTCTTCAAACCAATGAGCGGCATCTTCCTGGTTGAGTTTGAGGGTGATAGGAAGAGGAGCAGGTCACAGTCTCCTTCCAGGAATGAAACTGGGAAAGGGGGCGTTGAGTGTGCATGGGGAGACCCTACCTCACCCCTGATTCTGCATGTGACAGCTCTACCCCCCAAAGCATCGGGTTTCTCCTGATAACTGAGGAAACTGGTTTGGAGCTTGCCCCATCCCACCCAGGTCAGACTCAATCCTGTGCCCTGGGTGGGTGGGGGGCGCCCACGTCACCCTGGGAGAGAAGACAGGAGGGCAAACGGGAGAGGAAGCCGGTGGAGGGCGGAGGAAGGGCGAGGGCCCCATTACAGGTTCTAAGGCTGCCTCCGGCGTTTCCCCGGCAAAGCTGTCTCCAATGTGGAAAACAGTTCTTTTTCATAAAAGTGTTCTATATGTTCACACGTAGTGGGTTAATAAATGTTATTTTAAAATAAATATTCTGGGGGGGAAAGGAGACATATGTAATACTCTTTGTAATACTTTAAGAAATAAAAATTATTAAAATATAAAAAAAAATAAATAAATATTCTTTAAAAGTCTCTATTTTAATTTCTAATATGGTGACTGTCAAGGGGTCCTGAGACCGAAGGATTTATGGTTTTTGCTCTGGGAGAAATCCGTGATGGTCAAGGGAAGATCCCCCCTCATCCTGATCCTGGACGTGACGGCTCTGCCCTCGGCCTTGGGCAGGCAGTGAGCTGGTTTTGGTCTTTGAGAGACAAAGGGCTTGGGGTCTCCGGGGTGCCTGGCAGAGTGTGGGCAGAGGCCTGTGTCCTGATCCTTAGGTTTCCTGGGGAATGAAGGTGGGGCTGCTCCCCGCGTGGACTGGGCCTTCCTCAGGCTCTGACACGGCCTCCTTGTCTCTGATGCCCTTCAGCATCCCATGACTCCTCTTCTCGGGGAGCACTGCGGTGCCCCCAGAGAGGCCCTGCAGACACAGAGCAAAGGGTGTGAGGTGGGGTGAACAGGAGACAAAGGGCTGGGGAAGCGACTCAAGCAGCAAAGGTGAGAGACCCTGCTCCGAGCCCAGCGAGAAGGGAGAGCAGCTGGAGGGGAGGGGAGAGGAGAGGCCAGCACGCGGTGCTCTCTCCCCGCTCAGACCCTTCTGCCCACCAGGCCAGAGCTCTCCTGAGGAGCCAGGGCAGCTCTGCAGCCTGGTCCAGGCTCAGGCAAATACCAGAGGAAGGGGTGCTGGGTGGGGGAGACAGCAAAGGGGTGGAAGGGAGCCCGGAGGTCTGGCAGCGATCTGGAGAGGAAGGAAGGGGGCAATCTGACAACACAGGTGCCACCTGGCTGTAGCTTTCGCAGCTTCTGAGGACACAGGCAGGAAGGCAAGGAGTCTTGGCAACACGGGGTAAATGGTCTGAAGGTTCAGGACTCGCCCTGCATTCTCCCTGAAGGCAAAGGAACCTTTGAGTCTCTTACCCTGTGACCCGGGCACACCCAGCAAGCACACAGCCACCGGTCCCCACCCCCCGGCCTCCAAAGGAACCACCACAGTCCCTGCTTCGATGACGAGAACCCTCAGGGGTGAGTATCTAGCTCCTCTCAGTTGAGCCTGGGTTTCCCACTCCTCCCACCCTAGGGGGTTGGGGGGCACATATGACTTCCCCTCTCTGGGGGTCCTGCCCCCCTAGGGCCTAGGTTGGGAGAGGATCGCCTACCCCAACACAGCAAGGCATCAGCTGCTGAACAGCCAAACAAAGGACAAGGGACCAACCTCCTCGACTGCCTAGGGCAGGAGCCGCAGGAATCCATGTAACTGACAGGAGATACTCGAAAGACAGAAGAGCTGACCGCCAGCCATCGGTGAGATATTAGTGGGGACAGAAGCAGGAACTAAGGACCAGTGCCATTGACTAAGCTGAGAAGTGTAAAGGGGCAAAGATGACTGAGGGTTGTTTTTTTTTTTTAAACCTAAAAATAAATTCTAAAGAAGTATGATCTAGTCATCAGAGTAGAAACCATCTTCCACATGAAGGATCCCGAAAGGAGAAAAATCACTGAGTGAGTCAGGCTGGCCTGAATGACGACGGTTACATCAAGACTTCAGGGGGTGCCCGAGCTGTTAGGCTCCCTGGATAGAGCGTCGGCCTGCAGACTGACATGCCCAGGTCACAGGCTCGATCCTCAGTGGGGGGCATGCAGGAGGCAGCCCAGCCGATCAATGATTCTCTCTCATCATTGATGCTTCTATCTCTCTCTCCCTCTCCCTTCCTGTCTGAAATCAATGATATATATATATGTGTGTGTGTGTGTGTGTGTGTGTATGATACTTCAGGGGGTCAGAACCTCTGGTTGGGTCCAAATTGGATGGAAATAGCTTCTGTACCACACATCCCAGAAACCACAGCTCACCGCACAGGGCTCTGGTGAAATACTCTCACTCTCTCCTTGGGTGAGGGTTAACAACAACAACAAAGATGATGCATAAAACATTAAAAGCATTTTTTAAATGCATTGTTGGGCCAGTAGGAAGATAAAGAAAAGCAATAACAGAAGGGATAAAAAAACACACCATAAAACCAAAAATGGTAAGCCTGCACCGAGGCCAGTGCTGCCTTGGCAGTAGCTCCAGATTCCTCTGCCCAAGGCCAGGCCTTTAACAGACTAAATCTGGGGACTAGAGACAAAGCCTGAGGCCCACACCAAATAGGATATTGAGTCAGAGACCCTGACATAAAGCAGGGATCCCCAAAGGCAACACCCTCAGTCTATAAAAGAGAGATAAGGATACTTGTCCAAACAGATCTTGCCTCGGGGTGGGAGTTGGGGGAGTCTTAGATTGCTAAGCCCTTAAACTTTGGGGGGGGGGGGGGGTCTGGGAAAGCAAAAGTTTCAAGTGGTCTTGATTTAGGAGTGTTTCTAGGCATGACCAAGTGCAATTCTCTGGAAGAACATGCTTTAAATCCAGGCTTTGAAGGATTCCCATGGATAAAATTTTAACAAACTTTCAAATTCATAGCAAACAATTCTGGAAACCAGAAGGAAGCATGCCCCCATAAGAAAGCGAGAGCAGGAACATTGAACTGTAAACTCACACTTGCAGCGACAACAGATATTGTAATTTTTAGTTACAAAAAACATATTACATATGTTGAGTACGTTTAAAGAAATAAAAAGTAATTTGAAAAGACAATGCAGGAACAAGAGCTATTAAACATGACCAGGTAGAATTGGAGAAAAAATACAATTTCTAGAAATTAAAAATATATTGTTTTCATAAAGAACCCAGTGGGTGATTAGAAACTGCCAAAAACAGAACTAGAAAATCAGAAAATAAAGCTGAAGAAATTACTCAGAAATCAGTACATATGAACAAAGAGATAGAAAAAGAATATAATGTAGGAGAATATCTTCATGACCCTGGAATAAGGGACTATTTCTGAAAGAAGACACAAGTAGGATTAACCCTAAAGGAAACGACTGATAAATTGTACTACATATAATTGGGAACATCTGCCCTGGCTGGTGTGGCTTACTTGTTTGGAACATCATCCTGTACCCCTAAAGGTTGCAGATTCTATTTCTGGTTGGGCACATACCTAGGTTATGGGTTTGATCCTCATTCAGGCGCATATGGGAAGGCAACCAATCGATGTTCCTTTCTCACATCAGTCTCTCTCTCTCTCCCTTCCTCCCCTCCCCTCTCTCTAAAATCAATAAGCATATCCTCGGGTAAGGATTAAAATTAAAAAAAAGGAACATCTATTCATCACAAGACATCACTGAGAGAGTGAAAAAGGCAAGTTCCCAGGCTGGAGAAGATATTTGTAATACATATAATCAAAAGGGCTTGTATCAAGAATATATTTTAAAATCTTCATAGAGCAATAAGAAAATTGTAAATGGGCTAGAGCAGCCGTGGGCAAACTACGGCCCGTGGGCCGGATCCAGCCCGTTTGAAATGAATAAAACTAAAAAAAAAAAAAGACCGTACCCTTTTATGTAATGATGTTTACTTTGAATTTATATTAGTTCACACAAACACTCCATCCATGCTTTTGTTCCGGCCCTCCGGTCCAGTTTAAGAACCTATTGTGGCCCTCGAGTCAAAAAGTTTGCCCACCCCTGGGCTAGAGACTTAATCAAGCGCCTTTGTAAAAAGGATATCCAGTTGGCCAAAGCTGGTCAACTTCAATAGTGTAATTTGAAATACAGTATGCAAATTGGCATCACAGTAGTACCACACATGGTTAATAAGTGTATCTATTATGTCAGCAAGTACACGCCTAGGTATATCACCCCAAATGTGAGTGCACAAGTGCATCAAAGGTTATGTACAAGAATGCTTGTAACAGCATCACCTGTCACAGCCCCAAACTGGAAACTTATATTCTTTTCCTAAGCTGCTGGAGCTGGGCTTCTGCAAACCATACGTGGATTTGTCGCTGGCACCTTGTGAGGCTCTGCCAGTAGGGGGCGCTAGAGGAAGCCCGTAAGGCTGGAGGAAATCTGCTTTTTTTAAAAAAATATATATATATTTCTTTATTGATTTCAGAGAGGAAGGGAGAAGGAGAGAAAGATAGAAACATCAGTGATGAGAGAGAATCATTGATTGGCTGCCTCCTGCACACCCCCTACTGGGGAACGAGCCCGAAACCCAGGCACGTGCCCTCGGTGCCCTCGGTGCCCTCGGCCGGAATCGGAATCAAGCCTGGGACCCTTCAGTCTGCAGGCTGACGCTCTATCCACTGAGCCAAGCCGGCTAGGGCATCTGCTTCTTGCTGTTTGCTTTGGGCACCTGGAGTATCCTGGCGGCAACAGCTCTTCACCTTGGCAGCTGGGCTTGATCTGCCTTTTCAGCTTTCCCCTGTTCTCAGAACCAGCTGTCATGGTGTACCTCAAACACGTTGCTCCAATTCTTCCTCTGAGGTCTGAGTTCCACTTCCCCTCATGCTCTTCCTCCAACCTTCTGAATTCCAGTAACTCCCACTTCTTCCCTTTGTTCACCCCAGCTCCTCCCGGGGCTTCCTTCAGTTGCCACCTCTATGTTTCCTTTGGCCTTTGAGGTCCTTCTAAAAGCTCCCTCTGGTTTTTACGTGACTAGTTGCAGCTAAGATTCAATTCTTTTGGCATCTGACCAGCCTCCTGTTTTAAACAGGGCATCTCAGGGCTGCAAACTGGTTGATAAGGGCCACAGAGCCTCAGAGCCTGGCTCGGTGGATTGTCGATGGCTTCTTTTTTTTTTTTTTTTTTTTTTTTTTTTTTTTTTTAAATATATTTTATTGATTTTTTACAGAGAGGAAGGGAGAGAAATAGAGAGTTAGAAACATCGACGAGAGAGAAGCATCGATCAGCTGCCTCCTGCACACCTCCTACTGGGGATGTGCCCACAACCAAGGTACATGCCCTTGACCGGAATCGAACCTGGGACCTTTCAGTCTGCAGGCCGACGCTCTATCCACTGAGCCAAACCGGTTCGGCGTCGATGGCTTCTTGACATGGTTACAGAAATCGACCAGAGCCAGACAGCAGAGCACCCTGGGGGTTGACTGCCGTGACTGCCCCCCAGGAGGACAACTAGGGTCACAACAATCTTTGTGAACACTGTCTGGCTGGGCTTTGATTTTTCTCCTGCGAGTGGGAAAATGGTGTCTTTTTCAAAGTCTTCATGGCCTTCCTCAGATAGGTTGCTGAGGAAACTGGATTTGAGAACCTCACATTCCAGAGGCACCATGCTGTTACTGTGGCCACCACCGTGTACGTGTGCACCGGTGTTTAATAACGTCACTTCGAGGGCTGATTCTTTAACCAGATTGTAAACATGTGTACGGAGCTTGCCCAACAAAGGAACAAAACGTTTGTGCAATTTGTAAGCAAAACAACGTGAGCTAAGCGCAGCCTGCGTGGCTCGGTGGTTGAGCGTTGACCTATGAATCAGGAGGTCACAGTTCAATTCCAGGTCAGGGCTATATGCCCGGGTTGTGGGTTCGATCCCCAGTATGGGGCATGCAGAAGGCAGCTGATCAGTGATTCTCTCTCATCACTGATGTTTCTATTTCCCTCTCCCTCTCCCTACCTCTCTGATAAATAATAAAAATATATTTAAAATAAAATAAAACAACAACGTGAGCTAACATCTCAATGGGCCAGGATCCTCCAGTGTTCTTCCCCCACAGGCTTGTCCCAGCCATTACGAACGATTTCTCCTGCCCCAGAAATCCCCGGGGTATGTAATTCTCCTAACCCAGTTAAGCACGCGCCTCTATAGTTCCCACCATTTTCAATCTGTGTCTAAAGAAAGCAGGACACAAGCTGCTTATTCAAACATCTATTTTTCGTTTTAAGCCAGCATATTCTCACAAGGTTTTTCCTAATGTTATACGTTCTAGATGGTGCCAATCTTTAGTCTTCCCAGAGGCAATGCCCAACATCTTGGGATCTCAAATGCTTCTGACCTCAGATGCAACTTCCCTCATGTCTGCTACTCCTAGAGTCACGCCCTGTACCCCATCTCCAAAATCTCTGTTTCAGGAATTCTGATTTGGTATTTTGATCCCTATCTCCTAGTCTTCTATCTCACTTAGGTTAGTGTTTGCGGTCCAGTATCCCTTCAATCTTACTGATGAGATAGGATGAGCCTGTTTTTTAGTTAATTCTCCCCTGAGGATATTTTCCCATGCGTTTTTAGACAGTGGAAGGGAAGGGGAGAGACAGAGAAACATCCATGTGAGAGAGACACGTGGATTGGTTGCCTCCCACACATGCTGGGGGGTGTGGGGAGCGGTAGGGCAGGAATCGAGCCTGCAACCGAGGTACGTGCCCTTGACTAGAATCGAACCTGGAACCCTCAGTCCACTGGCTGATGCTCTATCCACTGGGTGAGCCTTTCTTAAACAGATAGGAATGCTTTTCAGTTCTGAAGCCTCTCCTAGACCAGGTTAGTTTCCCTTTGGGGGCTCCCCAAGAGCTTTGCTCTGCACCTGTGCCGGTGAATACCAGCCCCCGGAGGGAACCTGGGAAGCAGAGACACCTACCCTGCGCCTGCGTGAGGAACCCAGCCACCCAGCCCTCTAGAAGCCAGACCCCAACAGCAGTTCAGGAGCCGTATTCTTCATTAAGTGTGTGCTCCCTCGATGCATCAAGCCCCCTCTGCCTTGTTTTCAGTAAACCTCTTCTTTTTGAATCTGTGTCACCTCCTCTCTTGATTTCTGTCCTTGAAAGGGGGCAAGAACCCCTTCTCTGATGACTCGGAGACCTCTGATTCATTGACCACCTCTGCTTACTAACCATCTTCCCTCGGGTCCTTACCGCCTCTTTCCTCGTCCCAGATTCCATGTTCATTACTAGAATCACTCCCTTGCAAATGACCCTCATCCCCTGCTCCTCCCCCTCCATTGCTTTTGCTTGGCAGCATCTTGACCCTGTGCTATCATCACTGTCATTCCATTCCAGGCCTTTCCTGCACACACCACTGTGCTCCCTGGCCTCCCTTGAAAGTCTCACCACGAGTCTCAGACGGGTACCCAATACTGTGGCAGCCTTCCCAGATATGTTTTCTTTCCCACGTTCTAGCACATTTATTTCCCACTTGCCTTCACCACACTCTTCAAGGAGAAAGCAAGAGCAGTCGGCAGGGACACCTCCATCATGATACCAGCCGTCACACCTGCCCATTTCCCGGCTGTGTGCCCAGGCTCACGCTGGATGAGGCTTGCCCTTCTGAAGAGCCCCAATCTTAAAATCATTCCCTCTGGAACTTTCTATGCATCACTCATCCATCAGCTCCTTCAGAGGATTCGCCTGAGGCTCCTCACGTGGGAGTGACGCAGTTCTGAGGCAAGTATTGTTTGAGGCTTTGAGGTGTTTTGAAATAAGTAAATTGCTTTTGCCATAAAAAAAAAGTTTACGTGTCTAATTCTGTACGAAAAACTGGGAAGTGGGAGGCTACGGACGGAAAGCATAAATTAGGAGCTTGTTGATAAAAAGAAAGGAGAGAAGGAACGAAAGAAGAAGGAAAGGAAGAGCGAGGAAAGGCACGCTCGTCTGCAGGATCCTCATCAAAATGTTTCCCAAGTCTTGAGAACTGAAGGGGGAAAATGGCATAGGCAGATCCTAATATTCTAAAACCGCAATCCGACTTTCCGCCTTGGGAGCCAGAGGGTGAAGCCGCTTCCTGCTGGACTCACATCTCAGAGGGAGGAGTGTGTGCACCTGCTAGGGAAGCGAAGCCTTTGTTTAAGAAGGGTGACCACACGTCAACAGAGGGAAGAAGCCCGGGCCCTTCCGGGCACCGAGGCCACTCGTCCCCATCACCGAACCTGCTGCACACACTCCTGCTGCCGCCTCCAACACCAGTCATCATGCCTCTCGGTAAGAAGAATCAGTGCCCCGAGCCTAAACAAAGCCTCCAGGCCCAAACAGAGGCTCCAAGCCTCGGGGCTGCACAGGTTCCTCTCACTGAGGAGGGAGCTGCCTTCCCCTCTCTTTCTGCTTTGATTCAGAGCATCACAGAGGCTGCGCTTGCTGCTGGAATATCAAGTGTTGCCCAGAATTCCCAGAGAGCCTGCTCCTCCTCCACCGCCATCAAAGCCACTCCATCGAGCAAATCAACTGAGGCCTCCAGCAGCCGAGAGGAGGGTCCGACCACTTTGCAGCCTCCACCAAATCCTGGGTCCTTGTCCACTGAAGTGCTACAGAATAAGATGACTGAATTGGTGCGCTTCCTGAGGAACAAATATGTAACAAAGGAGCCCATCACAAAGGCAGAAATGCTAGCGAGTGTCCTGAGCGAGCACAAGGATCACTTCCCTGAGGTCTTCACGAGAGCCTGTGATTGCATGGAGACTGTCTTTGGCATTGAAGTGAAGGAAGTGGACCCCCCCGGCCACTCCTACGAGCTCGTCAAATTACTAGACCTCACCTACGACGGGATGCTGAGTGATGACCAGGGCATGCCCAAGACTGGCCTCCTGGTATTTATCTTGTGCATAATCCTCGTGCACGGAAACAGTGCCCCAGAAGAGGTCATCTGGGAAATGCTGAATTCGCTTGGGGTGCATGCTGGGAAGAATGATTTCATCTATGGGGAGCCCAGGAAGCTCATCACTGAAGATCTCGTGCAGGAAAAGTACTTGGAATGCCGGCAGGTGCCCGGGAGTGACCCTCCGCGCTATGAGTTCCTGTGGGGTCCAAGAGCCCGTGCTGAAACCACCAAGATGAAAGTCCTGGAATTTCTCGCCAGGGCCACTGGGAATGAGCCGACTGCTTTCGCAGACTGTTACGAGGATGCACTGAAAGATGAGAGAGAGAGAGCTGAGGCCGGAGCTGGCCCCGGGGATGGTCGGTGAAAGTCCTGGTGTCACATCCGGCAGCTTCTGCCATCTTGAGTGAAGTCTGGGAAGCTTCTCAGCTTGGTGTTTGAAGAGGGAAATCAGGGTTCTAACTAGTGGATGGATGAATTGCAATTTTTTTCTTCTTTCTTTTTTCTTTTTGTTTCAAATGTTCTGCTTCCTAAAAGAATTATTAGCTTCAGAGTCTAGGTTCATGAATGGCATTGGTTATGTATTTAGTGCTGTTTAACAGGTTTAAGGGTAAGGATTTTGCTGTTCTATAAAACAAACTGGGAACCTTCCATCTTACTTTGTGATCTGGAGCAGGGTAGCATGGCATTGGAATAGGAATTAGAAATGTAAACGTGCTCAGCAATGAAATAGATGAGTTCAATATTACATTTAGTCTGCTGTTTTGTAAATTTAAAGATATATACCTGGATTTGTTTGGCTAATTAAAGAATGTATGCAAAATTAAATCTTAATAAATGTTAGCCCCAGCTAAAAAAATAAAATAAAGTAAAACTGCAATCCAATTGCATAAAAACATAAATTTGAATCTAGGAAATTTGAGAGAAAATATTTAAATATTTTATGTTTTTGTTTAGAGCTGATATCTATAAAAATCCATTATATTACACAGACCTATATTATAGAGATTATATATACAGATATTTTATTATTTATGCAAAAAACGTGATTTGTTGTGGGCTATAAACTATGGCTTTCTTGGATATCGCTGCTACTTGATGGTTCTGAGTATTGGCTTTCTGACAGGGTCTGGAATGAAGCCATTTTTATTAATTTAGTATGTGGCCCCTTTCCGCCCTCAGGCCTCTGTTGTGAAAGTTTTACCTGTGCAAATGTCCTCTGATCTTCTTGTTCTTTTTCTGTAATCATAAAAATGTCTTTGTTGTTTGTAAGAACTTTCTTGTAGACATTTGGCCTCCAAAAGCTTCATACTATCCCCTGTAGATCAGAAATTTATCTTGTAAAATAGCAGTCAGTCTCAAATCTGTACTTACTTAAGTAGCTACTTGAGTTTCTGCATTTTTTAAAATATATTTTATTGATTTTTTACAGAGAGGAAGGGAGAGGGAGGGATAGAGAGCTAGAAACATCAATGAGAGAGAAACATCGATCAGCTGCCTCCCGCACACCCTACTGGGGATGTGCCTGCAACCAAGGTACATGCCCTTGACTGGAATCAAACCTGGGACCCTTGAGTCCGAAGGCCGACGCTCTATCCACTGAGCCAAACCAGTTAGGGCAGAGTTTCTGCATTCTGTTGTTTGCCAAAAAAGTTGTAGTTTTATTTTGCTGGCTTCTTCCTTTTGTCAAAGAATTGTTAATATAATCACTAATATAACATATTAGTCGTCTTAAAATGTGTTAGAAGTTTTTGTCTCTGCTCTGATGTAAAGAGATGCAGGCCAAGAAACCCCTCTTTTCTTCTTCGCTGGATGAAATCAACTCCAGGCATGGTCTGGAACTGCTGCAGCCACCTTGAAACCCCAAGTGGAAACATCACCTACCTGCTGAGAACGGCAAGACAGAAAGATGGACTCATTGGTGGATCTGGGTCGGTAATGACCTTCTCAAGGCTCTGGGCTGACCTTGGACCACCGAGCCCCTAGGCATCTTGTCTGGGGTAATGACTGTCCTTGGTGTGTGTGTGTGCGTGCATGTGATTACAAAAGCGAGCAAGAATTTATTGACTGCAGCAAAATATACTGCAACAAGGAAGGGCATAGCAGAAGCCAACAGGAGAGCCGAGGCTGGGCTGCCTTGGCTCCCAGGGAAGTCAAAGAACAGGGGACCTTGGAGACAGGTTCAGCGGGTTAGCCTGGGAGGAGCTGCTGCTGCCCGTAACTCCCCTGGATACAAGTCTCAGGGGCCCCTTAGAGGTTAGGGGATAGGTGCAGTGGCGGGGTGTGTTTGGGGGGGGGGAGGGGGTTGGATGGGGGGAGCAAGAAGGAGAGGGGGAAGGAAATGCTCTCTGGAGGGAGAGCGAAAACTGTCCTTATTGTGGGCTGGAGTTTTCTTTGCTTGTGATGCCATTGCTACAAACTGCCAATAGGGGAACACCTTTCTATTTGTTTCTGTTGCCCCGAGTCACAGAAGGATGAAAATTACAGGTGGTAAGAAAGTGATTGAGGTGCAAGGGTATTTATGTGAATGTTGGCTATGGCACCAAAGGTCAAGTTTGACAGCCTAAAATATCCTGTGCTTAACAACTGTCAGTTTGGGAAGCTAAACCAAGCAAAGACAGTTATGCAAGAGAGCAGCATTATATATGACAAAAGGCAAATATTAAATGTAATAAAAACAATACTGTTGTTTTTTTAAAGTATCCAAAACTTTTGACATTTACCCTGATGACTGCTGAGTCCTATATGTACAACTGCAAAAATATTTGTGCATCCTGGCATGACTGTCTATTTTTGAGAAAACGAATTGGCAGGGAACTTTTTTTTTTTTACATCAAAAAGGTGATTAAAGAGCATCTAAAGCGCCAGAAAAAAATAGCATGGTGCAATGGCTGTTTGGCAGCCTTTATACAGGATGTCACATTTCCCAAAACTCTCTTGATGGGGATCCTCCTGGCAACGCACAGTGACAGTGAGCTTATTTCATGTGAAATGTGTGAACACGGTGGATGTGGATTGCCTGGAAGGCGGACAGTGATGGAGATTAAAGTGAAATGCTGTCACTGAACATTTGCAGCCTCAGACTTCGGCATCCTAGCCATTGTTCAAAACATGCTCTAACTGGGCAAGAGAGGCCGCATGATCAATTGATTTGAAAGGCTAAAATGTGGACGCAAACTCAGTGTCCATTGACGATGAATGGATAAGCAAAATATGGTGTTTATATGTACAATGGAATATATGCTTCAACTTCAAAAAGAAGGGAAATTTTGCAGCATGTTGAACAAGACAAATACTGCATGATTCCACTTATGGGAGGTACTTAGAGTAGTCAAAATCATAGAGACAGAAAATAGAATGGTGATGGCCAGGGGCTGGGTGAAGTGGGAAATGGGGAGTTGTTGACTAATGGGTATAGAGTTTCAGTTTTGCAAGATGAAAAGAGTTCTGGAGATGGGTGGTGGCGGTGGTGGCACAACAATATGACTGTATTTAATACCTATATTCTTAAAAATCCAAAGCTATATTCTTAAAAATAGTTAAGATGGTAAATTTTATGTTATGTATATTTTACCAAAATAAAAGTTTGGGTGGTGGGAGAAAGCTGGAGTGGTTTTATTGAAGCATCCATCTTATATAAAAACTGCTGTCTGAAATTTTAACCCTGCTATTTTGGCTTCTGTAAATACTTGCTTGCTTAAATAATAAGGAAAATAAGACCACTCCCATCCAGAGAGGCCGTAAACTATGCCCCAGGCAGAGTTGTCAGTGCTGGCGCCAGACCAGGCCTTGAGATAGGGTCTCATGGCCCCTTCCCAGCACGCAGGCCTTCTTTCTCAGAAGGCCTGGAAGTCTCATTCCAAATCTGGGAGACAAAGGACTGGAAAAAGTATAAATAAAGAGAGTTGCCTCCATGTTGGGGGGCCCAGAATTTGAAAGACACATTTTTCTCTGGGCCTGCGCAGAATTTAATAATAAAATGTAACTCCCTTTCTCTAAGTGTGGCTTGGTTTTTCTCCGGTCTTCTGTAACATTATTAACGTCAGACAAAGTAAACTGCAGAGCAATGAAAAATACCCGCTCTAAAGAGGGACATTTTATAGCGATAAAAAGAGTCCATTGACAAGGAAAGGAACACACACCGAGCCAGTTATCAGGCTGCTATAATGAAGTGCCACTGGTTGGGTGGCTTGTAAACAACAGAAAGTTACTTCTCACAGTTCTGGAGGCTGGAAGTCCTGTCACAGGCCGGTAAGCTCGGACAAGCAGAGTCGGGAAACCAAGACAGTTAAACAAGCAGTTTGCAGCCATCTAGTAAATCCTATCTTCCTTAAACCAGGCACACGTATGAGTGGATGATTTGTACTTCTCCTCCCCAGCCAGGGGGTAAATAGCTTAAATCACCCTACTCAGGGAGACAGAGAGCAGAAATCCGTTCGTGTCATTTGCCAACCACACCCAAGGACAGATGAAGTTAAAGGAATAAATCTTGTTTTGGCACATCAGACTGCACCCTCTCCAATCCGGGACCCTGTGGGGGATGACCCTTTGGGGGATGTCTGACTGCCGGTTTAGGCCCGATCCCAGGGATCAGGCCTAAACTGGCAGTCAGTCAGACATCCCTCTCACAATCCTGGACCACTGGCTCCTAATCGCTCACCTGCTTGCCTGGTCACCCCTAACTGACCTGCCCCCCACCCCCTGCCAACCTGATCGCCCCTTACTGCCTCTGCATGCCAGCCTGATCGCCCCTAACTTCCCCCCCTGTTGGCCTGGTTGCCCCCAACTGTGCCCCCTGCCAGCCTGGTCTCCCCTCACGGCCCCCCTGCCGGCCTGGTTGCCCCACGCAGCCTGCTGTTCAGTTGTTTGGTCATCCCTCACTAACCCCCCTGCTGGCCTGGTCATAGGCAGCCATCTTGTGAGGGTGTGAGGGTTAATTTGCATATTACCTCTTTATTATATAGGATGATCCCATTTATATAAATTCCTGGAAAAAGCAAAAGTATAGGGATGAAGAACCAATGGATGCTTGTCAGAGATACTGTGTCTTCAGTTCTTGCCCCTTTGCTGTGTTCTGCTAGGACACTGGACTTTCTCTGTATTGCTGTGCCCCTCACTCCCTCTCTGCCTGAAGCACCCCTCCCACAAGCTCCCTTAGGTTTAAGCCTCTACATTCTGCATATTAGTTTTGGCTCCTCATCTGCTTTCATTTTCCAAAACTGTGTTGACATCTCTTGACACCATCATCATTTTTCCCTTCTCTTTAACCCTATGGGCTTATGGTCTTTTTATTTATTTACTGTTATGACTGTGAGGATTTGGGAGGAAACAGATAAATACATATTCAGTGTACTTACACAAACTCTTCTTTAATCAAGTCTAAAACATTACAGTTTAGCTAATGGGTATTATTTTCATATATATTTTATCTCTCTGGCCAACCTCAGAAAGCGTAGATGTTACCAGACATGATC
>NW_005871333.1:625583-639277 GCF_000147115.1 Myotis lucifugus
GGGGTCCCGGAGTGCAATAGGGCACTCTGCAAAGTTGCTGTGGCTCAGCAGCTCCTTGCATTGAGGAGTCTGCCCCCCCCCCCCGCCCCCCCGCCCCTGATGGTCAGTGCACGTCATACCTACTGGCTGGTCGCTTAGCCTTTTATATATATAGATACAGTATATATATAGATGATCTTCTGGGCCAGGTAAATCAAGATTTTCTTTTGAAGGGAGCGGATACAGTGAACTTTATTGGTACATAAGATAGGACTCCCTAAGCCCCTCCTCTTCCTCAGAGGTTCTGGGATAGAAACTGTGTTGAGGATAGGATTCTCAGGGTGTCAGGGGTCAAGTTGGTGTGACGACTCCCCGGCAGCTGAGGGCCCCTCTCTTCCTCTGTCCTCTCATTGGGGCTCGTGGCCCGAGGGCTCTTCTTGGAGGTGATTTGAACCATAAGGTCCACCACCTATTGCTATAGACAAACTCATTGTCGTCCCAGGAAATGAGCTTGACAAAGTGGTCATGGAGGGCAATGCATCAAAGATTGAAGAGTGGGTTAAAGTTGCAGGAGACAAGCTGGTCCTGTGTAGCCCAAGATGCCCTTTAGGGAGCACTTTGATGCTGCCTTTCCACCTTGATGTTATCATATCTGACAGTTTTCTCCAGATGACAGTTCAAATCCATGGCCAACACATTGTGGCTGGGGACACAGAAGGCTATGCCCGTGTGCTTCCATCCAGCTCAAGGATGACCTTGCCCACAGCACTGTCAGTACCAGAAGCAAGAATGATGTCCTGGGCAGCCCCTCAGCCATCATGACACGGCTTCTGAGGGGCCATCACGGTCTTCTGGTGGCAGAGATGGCATGGGCTATGGCCATGTCACTTAATCATGCCCAAGTTGTCATGGGTGACCTTGGCCAGCGGAGCCAGGCAGTTGGTACAAGAGGCATTGCTGACAATATTGAGGAAGTCATACTTTTCATGGTTCACGCCCATCACAAATATGGGGGCTCCTTGTCTGAATGTCCTGTTTGAGCCTCTTTAGGTGGGTGTTCTGTTTATGCTGCTGGAAGATTCCTAAATGATTCAGCTGAATGTATTTTGAATCTCAGCAGGTTATAATAGACCCAGTCTTAGCTGAAGAACCTTATCCTACCCAGGTAAAATTATTTTATTATAACATCACTGGCCTAGTAGTACTGCATGGGTTTTTCTCAACTTGTCACGAAAGAATCACAGAAACTCTTCCACAGATTGTTGGTGGGGGGATGAATGGATGCGATACAGTGATTCTTGCTTCCTGGGATGGAAGAGTTTTTATTTATTAACAGTCCTCTAGGTCCTCTGTTACTGACAGCTTCAGAGATCTGAACTGAAGTGCTAGCCAGGCAGGCCAACTTTATGAACAGATGGATGCAATTTCACAATTGTGGGTGTGAGAATGGCAACCTTTAGTTCAGAAGTTGAGGGTGGTGATCCTGAGACATCATTAGCATCAATGGCATCTGTGCTGTCACTTTTTGTTTTGTTCATCCTCACCCGAGGATATTTTCCCATTGGTCTTAAGGGAGTGGAAAGGAGGGAGAGACAGAAACATCAAAGTGAGAGACACATCAATTGGTTGCCTCCTGCACGTGCCTTGTCTGGGGATCAAGCCTGCAACCGAGGTACCTGCCCTTGACCTGAATGGAATCCAGGACTCTTCAGTCCAGGGGCCGATGCTCTACGAGCCAAACCGGCTGGAGCTATGTATCCTTTTTATTTCTATTTGTGCCTTTTATTTTTCCTTTGTCATTTTTTGCCAGAGTTGAAATCTATCACTCCTGTTAAGCAATGTAAAATTCTACTGCAAATCCATGAGAACTGGTTTACAGTATGTGGATAAATATATTGAAGAATGAACAAATGAAAGTCCAGTTTGGCCTAGAACACTGGCAGGCAGCTCTGGGGTGGGGTAGTTGGCCAGGAGCAACGTCCCCTCGGCCCCCAGGTGGAGGGCCTGCCACGAGGAAGGCACCTCAGGAGAGCCAACCTGGCTTTTCTGGGACTGTCCACAGATCTGCCTGGGACCAAGTCTCTCTTGAGGGGTCGAGAGCTTGTGCAGACTTGTTTCTGGGCAGCTGGACAGGGCCAAGCAAGGGTAGAGACCAGGTGTGGGAATCAGCAGTATCCTTTGGACCGTAAAAGTCCATCTTGAATGTTCTATTTCTAAAGCCAAATAGCGGCATTCTTCCTCTAGCCCCCAAAGTGAAGGTCTCAGAGCAGCAGGGAGAGAGATGCACACGGTCTCCCTTGCTGCTTCTCGGCCCTGGGGCTGGACAAGGGACAGACTGCGCCGTAGGGATGAGAAGCAGCAAGGAGAGGATGTCTCCCACCCTGATGAGCACGAGCACAATGCTGCCACCTGCAGACACGCCAGGGACATACATGACTTGAAATCTCACGGAGACTGAGTTTCCCGTTTCTCCTTAGAAGACCTGTGCATGGGAAATGAAAGCTCTTTTCCTCTCCTGGGAAGGGACTGGGGTGGACAAGAGCAGCTGCAGAAAGAACAGGAGCCCAGATTCTAGATGCAATGACACATTTTATTCCCTAGGAACAAAGATATGTGGGAAGGAAACAGGAGCATGAATAACAAGCATGAATAACAAAATGATACTAGGGAGGTGTGGCTCAGGAGTCAACATGGACACTCCACAGTGGAGCTGGTCATGCCCTGGTTTCTTAGATTAAATCTGCGCCACTCCCAAGTGCCCATTGGATGTGGGGCTGGAGGCTGCGGGCGGAACGCTTCCCCTACTCTACACAAAGGAGATGAATGTACCTGTCTGTTCTGAGAGGCCTCCCAGGAACACCAAAACCTCCCTCTCAAGAACGGAGGTAGACAGATAAGAACAGAGGGGCCTGTGTGTCACCGATAACCTGAAAGCAGGCACAGCGGCCCTGTGGCTGGGTGCATGGGAAGTAACAGCACTTTGTGGTGGAGGTGGTCGACCTTGCCAGAACAGGCCCATGGCAGTTGCAACCTGCACTGCGGGCTCCACTCACTTCAAAGGAACTTGATCCTCTCCCCAGAGGATGCCCTTCTATCTTCTTTTCTGGCAACACCCTGTCCCACCCTCACACCTCCAAGGCCTGACAGCTCCTAGCACAGACCCCTAGGATTACAGAGTCCTTTGGTGTGGGCCCGGTCACCTGGCCATCCAGCCCCCTGCAGTACACATCAAGTAGTGCGTCCCTGTTCCACAGGGTAGACTCAGGCTGGGCCCGAGTCCAGATCACAGTGAGGTCTCCTGGACGATGAAGGTGGGGCTGCTGCCTGGGTGAAGGGGACCTTTGATAGGCTCTGCCACGGCCTCCTTGTCTCTGATGCCCTTCAGCATCCCATTACTCATCTTCTCGGGGAGCACTGTGGTGTCCCCAAAGAGGCCCTGCAGACACAGAGCAAAGCGAGTGAAACAGGAAGTAGCAGACAAAGGGCTGGGGAAGCGACTCAAACAGAAAAGGTGAGACCCTGCTCTGAGCCCAGCTGGAAGGGAGAGCAGCACGAGGGGAGGGGAGAGGAGAGGCCAGCACGCGGTGCACTCTCCCCACTCAGACCCCTCTGTCCACCAGGCCAGAGCTCTCCTGAGGCAAATACCAGAAAAAGGGGTGCTGGGTGGGGGAGAAAGCAAAGGGGTGGAAGGGAACCCGGAAGGTCCGGCGGTGGTCTGGAGAGAGAAGGAGGGGGCAATGTGGGCAGTAAGGGCGCTACCTGGCTGTGGCTTTTGCAGCGAAGTCGCTTCTGGCAGGACACAGGCAGGAGGGCAAGGAGTTTTGGCACCACTGGGTAAATGGTCCGAGGGTTCAGGGTCCGGCCCCGCATTCCCCCTGAAGGTCAAGGCGCTTGAGTTTTACCAGGTAACCAGTGTTCACAACCCAGAAAGCCCTCTGTTCTCAGGGCTCCCAGCTCCAGCCCTGCCCACCTGCTAGAGCTCAGCCAAGAAACCTGATGGTTAAAGATACCAGGAGCCCAGAAGGCAGGGTCAATTCTCCCCCCAAAGTCCGGATTCCCTGAGCGCCCTCCCTGTCCATCCCGCTCCTGGGTGATGCCCCCCACACCCTCTCACCAGTGAGGAGACTGACAAGCAGGCCCACCACAATGACTGTGGTGGAGTTGTGAGCGCTGTACCACATGTAGGACAGGGAGTAGAGCCGCTGCAGTCCCGTGGGCCTGAGGAGACAGGGGGAGGACAATTCGGTGACAGGGTGTTCCTTGGCCACCTGGCTCCGCTCACCTGCAGGGACCTAGGATCCTGGGATCCAACATTTCCCTGAGGTTTCTGGTGGCCCATTCCTTATCAGGGCCCCTGGGAAACCCCTCAAAAATGAGCTAGTCTCCCTAAGACTCCCCAAGGAAAAAGACAGTGAGGCCCAACTCACCTGGAGAGGGTGGTCGAGGGCATTGGCGTGGTCATGGCGATGGTGGACAGATTGCTAGGCAGGGAAAAGTGGGACCCATTCAAGGGCAAGGGTACCGTGCCAGAGCCCATTCTGGTCACGATGCTCCCAATGCCGATCCAGAAGGCCATGATGAGTCCAGCCAACAGGCCCACAACGGCACCCTGCCAAAGACGGCACACTCTGGTCACACTGCCAGCCCTGCCAACCTCCACACCAGTTCCCACACTCATGGTGACGGCTCCCAGGTCCGTCCCTGCATGGACAGGGGAGCAGATGGGTCACTCACAGGAGGGTTGGCGCAGGGGAAGAACATCCCAAGGCAGAAGAGTCCGAGCAGCGGCCCCCCCACCATGCCAAAGATGCTGATGGCTGCCTGTGGAGAGCAGGGTTGGGAAAAGAACACTTAGGCTCAGAGACGCCAGCCTCACCAACACTGCCTCAGAGCCCCAGCTCTCCCACCGGGAGCCCACCCCATGCAGGATTCCAGATGTCAGGAATGGGAAAGGGAAAGTGCTCTGGGCTCTGCTCTGAAGTGGATCCTGAGAGGTCTCAGAGCCAACAACGTCCCAGGAATGACCCTGGGGCTTTCGGCTACTTGTATCTGTTTCCAGCTAAAGGCAGCCCATAAAGCAGACTTTCTGATGCCTGCCCCAGTCATTCCCTTCACAATAGCTACCTCCTCAATTTCCAGTTTCAATCTGCTCCTTCTCTCCCCGCAAATTGCTTTCTTCCCCCCACAGTCATTACCTGCAGCACTGGTCCCATCTGGGAGGAGATATAGGCCATTCCCAGGCAGAGCAGCCCATAACTACAGGCTGGGAAGAGAAGGGAGGAAACAAGAGGTGAGTCAGCACACCAAAAAGGGGAGGGAAGTAGAGCAAAGCTCCTTCCCCACACAAATCACTGCCTGTGTCGTTGGAAACAGGGCACACACTCCATGCCCCAACTCCGGTCCCTCCCGCCCTGTCCTCACACCTGTCTGACTCAGAGACCCCGGGCAGTGCCCTCAGCTGCGCACGAGGTGGGTGCTTCACTCGGCAAGCAGCAAATGCTGAGCCCCGGCTAAAGGTGGGGCTTTAAAGCAGACGGTGACAGTGCTTAGGGCGAACCCGAGAAAGACGCGACTGAGAGGAGGAAGCATCATCTCACCAAGGATTCTGGAAAGCATGGTGGCCCGGGCTTCTGAGAACTGAGGGAACCAGGGTCGAACCAGGTCTTCCATCGTAACAGTTGCCAGTGAGTTAAAAGCAGAGGATATGGTGCTGAAAGGAGGAAGAGAAAGACAAGGTGCTCTGAGAGAAGCAAACCAACAAGGGAGGCTATTGAGGGACAGTGCCCTGGAGGTAGAGGACGGTGCAGCCAAGAAACCTTCCTCCCAGGTGGCAGCCCAGGAAGAGGCCCCGGGGGCAAGGAAGAGGCGGGGGGTGGGGGTAAGGACACGTGACCTTTTCTGCGTGGGGTACAGGTTTTATTCTGTAGATCAACTGCTTTATAAATAAACGAAGACTCCTTTGTCAAAGGGAGCATCTCCAGAGAGGACGTGCTCCGTCCTACACGGAGGGGCTGCCCCTCGTCACCCAGATGGATGGCATAACGAGGGATCGTCCCCTCTGCCCCTCACCCTGTACTAAGCAGGGTCAGCTGTGCCGAGCCCGAGGGGAAGGGTCAGAGATACCTGAGGGAGCCACTGAAGAGGCAGGCGACGAAGAGCCCAGGCAGGCCAGGCAGGCCCCTCAGGAGATCCATCACAAAGTACAGCACGAACTGCGGGCAGAACACAAGTGCACAGCTCCCTGAGGGGAGCCCTTCCCCAGAGCAAGACGCACAGGAAGCCCCCTGTACGTGCCCCAGCCGGTCTGGATCATCAGGAAGAGGGCCAGGCACTGAGACTCTGGGAAGAGGAAGCACTGGCCACCTTGCTGAGCCTCTTTTCTCTATGAAGGGAGGCTGTTGGGAGGGTTACATGAGACCAGGTGGTGGCAGCTCCCAGCAAGGCATATGTGCCCCTGGTGAGCCACCCAGCAGGGTCAGCAATGTGATCAGTGATGCTGGGGTCCTCACCAAATGCACAGAATCCCAGAGTGGAAAAGAACGCAAATCCACTTGCTGCCCAGGGTGGGAGTCCTTTCTGCAGCTGCCCAGACACTCCTCTTCAGGGGCCCAGTTGACCCTTCCTGGCACAGAAGGCGGCCAGGAAGGCCTCCTCACCTGGTCGGGCGCTGCCTCCGACTGTTGGGTGCTCATGGGATACTCCTTGTAGTAGGTGAACATGACCAGGCCAATGAGGCAGCTCATGCAGAGGACCACCTGCTGGCAAGGGAAGACCGCATAGCAGGAGCTGCAAGAAGCCAGGGGAGAGAGGGGCTTAACAGATACCCTCAAGCATGTCCCTGAGCCCCAAAAAGCAGACTCACGTCCTGACCCCAATGGGGGGCTGTGAGCTCTGACATCCTGTCCCTACCCAGCCTGCCTCCACGGACCTAGGGCCCTCTCTCCCTCCAGCCCTTGCTCCCGCCCTCCTGTCCGCGCACTCACAGTATAGCAGCCTTCTCCGTGCGGGAGCTGAGGTAGCGCTGCACCTGCGCCTGGTTCACCCCATACAAGGAGAGCATCATGAAGACACCCCCGAAGGCCAAGGTCCAGAAAGTGTGCCGCACAAAAGGGTCCGGATCTAGCCTGCAGTAAACGCCACCTGGTCACTGTGCCATAGTCCCAGAGAGACCCAGCCCTCCTCACTCTCCTTCAGCGGGGCTCAGAGGGGAGCAGAGACACCACTGTGAGGGCTAAGGAGCTGCTGAAGGCAAGCACTGGATGGACTCAAGGGATGGTAGCAAGTTGGAGGGAGGGCTCAGTTCTCCAACCTAGGCCTAAATACAACCCGACCCTCCTTAACCACCAGCCACACCGTGATCAGCCCCCACCTCTGCAGTGCCAGCTTCCCACCTCTCTCGGTGCCGCACCTAAGGCTTCCACAGCTTGCCCTCTGCTCACACTCTAGGATAGGTCCAGCTCCTAGGCACAAGAGACCCCTAGGCACGAGGGGTGTACTTACTCGATCCCAGAGATACGGCCATGCTGGGAAGCCACATCCCACACACGCTCCAAGCCGCCCACCTTGGCCGACCCCACAATGATAACCGCCAGCTGCCCTAGGAACATGACCAGTGTCTGGAACACATCTGTCCAGATGACTGCCTTCAGCCCACCCTGTAAGAAAAAGCGCATGCCTGACACCATGTCTTCAAAACCATCCACCACTGAGGACACCCTACCACCAGCAAGGGCACTAGACTGCTGCCAGGGGCATAATTACTGAGACCCCGCTGACATCATTTCGACCCCATCCCCTACCTTCATATGCCATCCCCTCTACTACATCCCACCCACCATAATCCCATCCCATCTCCTATATCTCATTTCATTCCACCTTCTCAACTATATTCTTTTTTGGGTGTGTTAATCCTCACTCGAGGATATTTTTCCACTGATTTTTAGGGAGAGTTGAAGAGAGAGGGAAAGACAAAGAAACATCGATGTGAGAGAAACACATCAATAAGTTGCCTCCTGAATGAGCTATGACTAGGGCCTGGGCTGGGAGGAGCCTGCAATCAAGGTACGTGCCCTTGACCGGAATTGAATCCGGGACTCTTCGGTCCCGCAGGCTCAACTAAGTTCTTATCTCATCTCCTACCTTCTTATCTCATCCATCCCTTCTTTTCCTTTTCTTCCCATCCTCTCTCCTTACTTTATCTCTCCTCCCTCCCCTAAGACTATTGCACTTACCAGAGCAGTGTAGACAGTACAGACAATGCCTAGGGTCAGCACTGAGAGCCAAATATCAAAGCCAGTCACTGTAAAGAGATAAAAGTCACATTTCTGTCTCTGGAAGAGGATTGCCAGGAGGGGAAGCCACAGAAGCCCTGGTAAGGCAGGAAGCACCTGGTCACCTGCCCCTCCCACAGGAGCTTTCCCAGCCTGGGAGCCAGGGGCTAGGACTCCTCACCTGCATTGAGCGCCAGTGATGGTGCATAGAGCACAACCCCCATGTAGATCACCTGTTGGGTAGGAAAAGGAGAACGTGAGGGGAAGAGATGAGGGTGGGCACAGGAGGACAGATGGACCTCAGCTCCAATATCCCAACGGCCTCCTCTCCCCTAGGCTCACTACCCTTCCTTCTGCCAAAGTTTGGCTTGCTGCCACCCTGCTGTCCGTGCTGGAACTTGAAGGGATGCAAAGCAGGGTGCCTCTGGGGCTTCAGTAACCCTGACCCCATGTGCCAGTTTGAGAGCAGGGAGGCTCCAACTGCCTCAGCAGCCTGAGTTCAGGTCCCCCTCCCATGCCTTGGGCTCAATTCTAGCCTCAATCTACTTACCATCTGAAAGATGAAGGTAATGGTCCCACAAACCCGCACAGTCTTATTGAATCGGAGCTCCAGGTACTAGGTAGTATAAAAAAAAAAGAAAAAGGTATTCGTCCCTACTCCACCCCCCACAATTTCCCTCAAGAGGTCCAGAAACACAAGGGAATATCCAATTCATATCCACTCTTGGCCCCGCTCGTACAGCACCCTCCTCCCCCAATCTGACCTCACTTGGAAAGAACCTATGAACACACGATATGGTGCTGTCACTCTCACTAGCAGAGGTAATCTGGGGCTCCAGATCCCTCATCTGTGCCCTGTTCCTCCTCTCCTTCCCCAAGTACCTGAGGTTTCAATGTGCCCCTCCCTCCCTCTCTGCTTACCTCATAGGCACTGGTGAGATGCAGACGGTAGAAGACAGGGATGAAGATGTGTGCAGGGATCAGCAGCCCCAGGAAATAGGAGCAGCCCAGGAACCAATACTGGGTCCCAAATCGGTAGATCTCGGACGGCACACCCAGGATGGCCACAGCTGACTGGAAGGTGGCCAGCAGGGACAGCGCCACGGGAAGGCAGCCCATTTTGCGGTCCGCCATCTGCAGCTGACCAATGGTATGCCGGCCCCAGCCACGACAGGCATGGTAGAGCCCAATGGCAAGGGAGAGAACCAGCAGCAGGGTGAAGACCACATAGTCCACAGGGGAGAAGGCAGTGGATTTTACCGTGCTTGTGTTTGAGGCAGGGGAGAGAGGAGCGAAGGTGGTCACCCCCACTCTCATGTTCTATCTATGACCTGCAGCCACTTGCTGCTCCTGGGGTCTGGGCTGCCACTTGGCTGGGCAGTGGCAAGCAAGTGGCTACCACCTGGCTCTCAAGCGCGTTTCAGTCTTCCTTCTCCACCAAGTGACACTGTCCAGGGTGGCCTGCAAAGGAATCAGCTGCTAGTCAGGCCTATCGTGCTTTCGCAGCCCCCCACTCCCAGGCCTGTGAGTCCCACACCCACCAAACCTGGACCAGCCACTTCTGTGGCAGACCTTGAAGGTCTGGAGGTCTTCATATGACAAAAAGGAGAGAGGAAGCAGCCAATGTTATAGACTAGCAAGAAGCTAGGACACTTCCAGGACAAGTGGAGCAGGGAAACTGAGACAGAAGGTCCCAGGGCGCTCTCCCTCCAGGGAGCATGCCTGTGCCATTCCCTTCCCCTCTCTTCCCCCACAGGCACGTATCCTCTAACTTCTAAGGGACCCCATGAGACTTGCAACCAGGGGAGCAACGGGCAGCAGCAACTTGTCCTGGGTTACCCCCCTCCCCCCGCCCCCAACCTGTCTCCAAGGCCCTCTTTCCCCTCTTTTCTCAGACTTCCCAGTGAGCCAAAGCAGTCCAGCCAGGCTCTCCTATTGCTTCTTCTATGCCCTTCCTTGTTTCACTGCCCAAAGTATGTTTTTACTGCAGTCAATAAATTCTTGCTTGCTTTTCTACACTTTGTCTCTTGATTGAAATTTTTCCTTCAAGAGTCGAGGTCTCCTCCTCTCCCCAGTAACACCAGGAGATAACTACTTGGCCAGCACCTTTTTGAGTACACACAGCTGTGAAATATAAGAACCTTCTTAGGTCTCCACCCCATATCAAAAGAAAAATCAACTCTAGCCCATGTTTCTGCCCCCACTTGTAGGCACAGACCCAGTCACTACAATATACTAAGCCAGCAGAGCCCAACCTGGCGCCACAGCCCAGTGGGGAAGAAGAAATGGAGACTAGTAACAGCATGGTTTCCTCCATTCCCCCTGACCTCAACTCCCACTTCCCATGATTCCCAGTTTCATCATGCTAACAGCACCTCTTCTCAGCACTGATTCCCAATGAGATCATCTCCATGGCAGCCCCAAACTCCATTCCAGGCATCGCTAGGTCAACCACTCCATTCTCCCCAACACTACTAGCCCTGCCACTTATCTCTCAGCTACTCTACCTGCAACACCACAATCAATAGCAGATCATGGAAGAGAAGTGGGATTCAAAAATGAGAGGGGTTCCCTGCACAAAATGCAGGTGAAGCCACAGAAAGCATCCCTACTGCACAGCAGGAGTGGCCACAGCCCTGGCTGAGACGGGCTCTGGAACAGAACCTGACAGCGATGAATCAGTGGCAGAGCCTGAGGAACAGATTCCACACAGGCCACCACAAGCCCAGCTGGCAGCAGCAGCTGAAATCAATGAAAAGGCACGGAAGGCTATGTCCAAACTGGGTCTTCAACAGGTTACAGGGGTTCCTGGGGTCACTATCTGGAAATCTAAGACTATCTTCTTTGTCGTTATAAAACCAGATGTCTACAAGAGCCCAGCTTCAGATATCTACATAGTTTCTGGGGAAGCCAAGATCAGGATTTATCTCAACAAGCACTGCTAGCAGCTGCTGAGAAATTCAAGTTTAAGGTGAAGCTGTCTCAAACATTAAATAAAATACAGACTCCAGAAAAAGGTACTTAAGAGAGAGAAACCAAGATGGCGGCATCGGTAAACACCTGAAATTGCTGCCTCTCACAACCACTTCAAAAATACAACTAAAAGACAAAACAGACATCTTCCAGGACCACAGGAAGGCTGGCTGAGTGGAAATTCTACATCTAGAAGGAAAGAGAAAAGCACACTGAGACTCAGAGGAGGTGTGTAAGTAAAGTGCAGAGATACGGAGGCGTACGCGGAAAGAGCTGGCAACTGAGGATGTGGCTGTCTTTTTCAATCGGGAGGGAGTCACAAGCTCCCGACGGCTCTGAACTCCAGTTCCTCGAGTCTCTGGGGACCCAGACTCATACGGGGAGAAACTGGACTGTCTGGCATCAGTCGGAACTCCAGGGCGGCTTTCTCTCAGAGGTGCTTGCAGCAATTACCGGGACACTGAGACACGGGGCCTCTTAAGGTAGGACTGAGGAGCAGCCATAGCTGTTTGCTCCGCCCTGTTGATTCCCTGAGACCCCGCCCCATCCAAGCTGTGAGCAGAGGCTTTTGTATATGAATGGGCTGGCCCTTTGAGATCTAAAATTACCTAACAAACTGCAGCTGGGTCAGAAAGACCCAGAACATCCAAAACAAGGCCCAAGGCCCCACAGCAGCTTGCATTGCTTCACAGCTGGGCCTCATTTGGGCACCTCCAAAACCCAAACAAGGAAGAGGAACCTGCAGATCTCTCCATAGCTCCTGCTGGGTAGCCTCA
Organism: Myotis lucifugus; assembly: GCF_000147115.1. Taxonomy (NCBI): domain Eukaryota; kingdom Metazoa; phylum Chordata; class Mammalia; order Chiroptera; family Vespertilionidae; genus Myotis; species Myotis lucifugus. Next base: position 637,582 of record NW_005871333.1, read on the forward strand.
GGCAGAGGCTAAATTAGCACCTCCTTAGGGATCCAAGAGCCTGTGTACCCAGTGGTCAGAGTGGGACCATCCAGATTACAACTCCTCAGATCCATAAGAAACACACTCAGGGAGCAGACTCAGTGAGCACCAAAGCCCCACTGAAGCAAGTCTTGCCCCAGAAGGGTGTCTTCAGCACAGAAGTTCTCCCACTGTAAACACAGCTGATTTTCACAGACAATTGGCCTGGAGGTCAATTCCTCCCAGTGATACCAACAACAATCAAAGCTTAACTACAACAAGACTGTGCACACAGCCCACAAAGGGGTGCACCAAGAGTGTCCACCTCAGGTAATTGGGGAGGCTGAGCCACTGGGCCCTATAGGACACCTAGCACACAAAGCCACTCTACCAACACAGGGAAGCATAAAAAATGCGGAGACAAAGAAACAGATCACAAAATACAGAAATGGAGGAAAGCAAACTACTGGATATAGAGTTCAAAACCACAGTTATAAGGTTTTTCAAGAATTTTCTAGAAACTGCCTATAAATTTAGTGAGACCCTCGAGGATATGAAAAAGGACCAACTAGAAATTAAGCATACACTGACTGAAATAAAGAATAATATACAGCGATCCAACAGCAGACAAGAGGGTCCCAAGAATCAAGTCAAAGATTTGAAATACGAAGAAGCAAAAAATACCCAACCGAAAAAACAAAAAGAAAAAAGAATCCACGCCCTGACTGGTTTGGCTCGGTGCATGGAGCATCGGCCTGCAGACTGAAGGGTCCCAGGTTCGATTCCGGTCAAGGGCATGTGCCTTGGTTGCGGGCACGTCCCCGGTGGGGTGTGTGTAGGAGGCAGCTGATCGATGTTTCTCTCTCATTGATGTTTCTGACTCTCTATCCCTCTCCCTTCCTCTCTGTAAAAAATCAATAAAATATATTAAAAAAAAAAAGAAAGAAAAAAGAATCCAAAAATATCAAGATAGTGTAAGGAGCCTCTGGGACAACTTCAAGTGCACCAGCATCAGAATTATAGGGGTGCCAGAAGAAGAGAGAGAGCAAGATATTGAAAACCTATTTGAAGAAATAATGACAGAAAACTTCCCCTACCTGGTGAAAGAAATAGACTTACAAGTCCAGGAAGCGCAGAGAACCCCAAACAAAAGGAATCCAAAGAGGACCACACCAAGACACATCATAATTAAAATGCCAAGGGGCTAAACTCAAAGAGAGCCTCTTAAAAGCAGCAAGAGAAAAACAGTTAGTTCCCTCCAAGGGAGTACCCATGCGATTCTCACCTTCTTTCTCAACACAAACTATGCAGGCCAGAAGGGAGTGGCAAGAAATATTCAAAGTGATGAATTCCAAGAACCTACAACAAAGTTTACTTTATCCACCAAAGCTATCATTCAGAATCGAAGGTCAGATAAAGAGCTTCACTGATAAGAAAAAGCTAAAGGAGTTCATCCCCCCCAATCCAGTATTATATGAATGCTGAAAGGTATTCTTTAAGAAGAGGAAGAAGAAGAAGGTAAAGATAAAAATTATGAACAACAAATACACATCTATCAACAAGTGAATCTAAAAATCAAGTAAATAAATAATCTGATGAACAGAATAAACTGGTGAATATAATAGAATCAGGGGCATAGAAAGGGACTGGACTGACTTTCTGGGGGGGGCGGCGAAGGGGTGTGGGGGGGGGGGAG
>NW_005871333.1:639377-689515 GCF_000147115.1 Myotis lucifugus
CTGGACAAAAAATCATACACCTATGGGATGAGGACAAGTGGGTTGGGGTAAGGGCAGAGGGTTGGGGTGGGAACTGGGTGGAGGGGAGCTATGAGGGGAAAAAAGAGGAACAACTGTAATAATCTGAACAATAAAGATTTATTTTTAAAAAATTAAAAAAAATAAAAGGTAACAAAAAAAAACACAGACTCCAACTGTACAAAAGTGAAGAGGAAGAGGCTGATGAAACAGATGTGGCAGTTAAGGACATAAAATTAAAACAAGACTGCCTGACCCAGCGTGGCTGTGGTTGAAAGTCGACCTATGAACCAGGAGCTCACGGTTTGATTCTTGGTCAAGGCACATGCCCGGGTTGTAGGCTCCATCCCCAGTGCGGGGCATGCAGGAGGCAGCCAATCAATGATTCTCTCTCACCATTGATGTTTCTTGCTCTTTCTTCTTCTCCCTTCCTCTCTGAAATAAATCTATAATAATAAAAGGGTAACATGCTAATTAGACCAGACATCATTCCGGGCGAAGGCCGGGCTGGAGGGAAGCCCAGGTCCTGGGTGCCTGCTGGTGGCCTGAGCGAAGCCAGGGTCCCGGGTGCCAGAGGGAAGCTGGTGCCGGCAGCTGGGGGAAGGAAGGCCTACTCTTGCATGAATTTCGTGCATTGGGCCTCTAGTAAAAATATATATAAAAATAAATAAACACTCTTTAAAAAATAAAAATGAGGACTTTTTTGAGTTTCAAAAAAGTAACTGCAGCTTGGTTTGAAATCTGTCCTGTTTCTATCATTAATAAAGTTATAGCTTCTTGAAAAAACAGAGGGCAACGTGCTGGGACCAGCAGTTCAGAGTCAGGATTATAGAATACTTTGGGGAGAGGCAAACCAGCCAAGGAGCTGGGGCCAGGGGAACAGCCAGGGAGAGTGGCCTTATCCTGCTGGGGCAGACAACTTACCTAGAGAAGCAATCCCGGTCTGAGGCAGAGCTGCCTGGAGAAGCTGTGTCTGGAGCTAGGCAGACTGAAGGTCTGGCTCTATATAAGCAGCTATTGCTGAGATCAGGAATTGGAAGGCGAAGGGAAACTCAGCAGCTGTTTGTTCTGGCCCCTTCAGGGAACCAATCACTGTGATCCAAATGGCCCTATTTCCCTAGGACCCCCAACTCCAGCTCCAGAACGAGAAGCAGGGAGCTCACAGGCAACAACATTCCTAGATGGATTAGGCTTTCACTCTAAGTCACACTTGGCACCGTGTCTTAAAGGGAACTGGAAAGGAGGGGCTGAAAGGTGGGAAAGTTACTTTTCTGACTCCAGCACAAGAGATGCTAATCCTCAAAGAATATACCATTGTCCTTAGAACAAGGACAGGATCATAGTATTTAAAAACTTAAAGGGATCTTAAGAGATCACTATGATAACACCCTCCTTTACAAAGACACCAGGCGGAGATAACTCAGTGATCTTTTCAAACTGCAGAGCTGATTGTGGCCACAGGCTAAATTAGAACCCTGGGCTAGTGTTTTCCCCACCCATCCACTCTCCATTAATACCATATGGTCTTTAGAGACCTTCCGACCTTTTCAACCTTTTTCATCTCATGGCACACACCACCTAATTACTAAAATTTCACCAGAGGCCCAAGCCTTACTAACTAGGACAGAGACAGAATGTTCATTGTAGTCAGTCATTTGTGGAACAAAGTTTAGATTTCAACTAGTCTAGACACAGATCGTGCCTGATCGGCATGGCTCAGTGGTTGAGCACTGACTTATGAACCCGGAGGTCACAGTTCGATTCCCGGTCAGGGCACACGCCCAGGCTGCGGGCTCGATCCCCAGTGGGGCACATGCAGGAGGCAGCCAATCAATGATTCTCTCTCATTATTGATGTTTCTATCTCTCTCTCCCTTCCCCTCTGAAATCAACAAAAATATATTTTGAAAAAACAGACAGATCATTATAAGCGATGTCTTCTGTTCTTGCCCAGTAGGAGAGAGCCTGGCTTTCCCTGGCTCTCCCACGCTGTGTTCTTGGGCAGATGTTGCCTGCTGGAATGATATGGCCTCACACAAATGAAACCTGAACTCTGAAACTCCTGGGGCCAATGAAGAGAGGAAATCAAAGCTAGCAACTCTTGGATCACAAGTTACAAATGTCAGTACTGCGAACAATGTTCCCAGTAGGCCACGGTGGTTTAACCTAAAGATGCCCCGGGTCTTTGAAGATTGCAACATCACGAGTTTTCTCACTCCCAGCAAATCTTTTACTGCTGTGATAGAGGTGACTGGAACTGCTGGAAAGTAAGAGGTGGTGCTGTGTGCGAATAGAACGTGTAGTGGTAAAGCGTTCGTGATACGGATAGGCAGGTAGTTGGAGAAAGGAAGACTCTAGTATAAACTAGAACACAGGCATGCAGACCTGGAGACAGCGGGAGTAAACTCACAGGGCTTCCTGGTTAAGTGTGGGGAACCCTCCTAGACGGCTATCTAGACAAGACAGAAAAAAACTTGACCCAGTAAAAAAAGTCTTCATCAGACAGGATTCTAAGAACAGGACAGTGGCTAACAATTCTACACGGATCCAAACCCGATGGCCTTGTATCTCTGAAAGACTGTGAGCCAAAAGTAAGAACTGAGTTGCGTCATTACCATTGCAATACACAGGGCACAGATAGCTGGCGGTGGGACCCGTTTGAAAACACCTAAGACTGCCCTAGCCGGTTTGGGTCAGTGGATAGAGCATCAGCCTGCGGCCTGAAGGGTCCCAGGTTCCATTCCGGCCAAGGGCACATGCCTGGGTTGTGGGGGTCAATACCCAGTGTGGGGGTGTGCAGGAGGCAGCCGATCAATGATTCTCACCATTGATGTTTCTATCTCTCTCTCCTTCTCCCTTTCTCTCTGAAAAACAACAACAACAACGCCTAAGACAAGGAAGATAGTCTTTCCCACCACCCTACCCCTACCTACCCCTACCTACCCTCACTCAGTCACAAGCTACATCGGATTGCTGGGACTCCTGCAAAGGATACGGGGCCACAGCGGGACCAAGCGTCCCCAAAAGATTCCTTCAAAATCTTGTGCCTAGAATTCCGGATGGTCTGAAAGGCTTTAAGGGGCCCTCACTAACATGTTAATGTTTCATTTACTAACTTCACGCTCACTTTCATTTCTAAGGCCGTCATTCTCAGCCTCAGCATCGCCGCCCCGCACCTTTGGCCAGAGCCCCGGGCACCCGAGGACCGCGCTCGCCTTTCCTTACCTCGTGGCTCAGGCGGCGCTGGGAGGTCCCGTCGCTCTACCCGAGATCAGCATCGCCCCCTTTTCCTGGGGAGGGAAGGGGGATGAGGCTGCAGGGGAGCATCGCTCCCGCCCCGACCTCCGCGCCAGGGCACCCGTCCCCGCGTGCTCCGGGGACGGAGGTGAAGGGGACAGGACGCCCGGAGCGTCCGCGCTCGTCTCCTCCCGCCAGGGTCGGCCCTTCGCCCTCCATTCCTCCGCGCTCCTGTCCTCCTGAGTTCCCGCTCTCCACCTTCCCTCCACTGGCGAGGGGCAAGGGCTACAAACCGCTTGGTCGCCCGCACCTGCGAATTTTCTGGGACCCACGCCGGGCACGGCACGGGCACGGCCACGGGCCACCCCGCCCACTCGCCTCAAGTCCCGCCCTCCTCGTCCGACGGGGGTCCAAACCTTCCGGCTGCCCCGAATTGCCCACGCAAGGCTCAACGCTGGGCTTGGGCGCCCGCCAAGGACGGAACGCGGAACCGCCGGGGGGTGAGTCGCCCACAGCACGCCCCGCCCATGGCGACTGGGGGCCGGTGTGTATCCCAAAACCAGCGGAGACGCGACCTCGGCGTCCCGGCGCGAGGCGCTCGGGGCCGAGATGGGGAGCAGGAGGGGGGGCAGGGCAGTTCCCCTCCGGGGACCGGGGCGCACGCAGAAGGAAGTTGACCTCGGCGGGCAGCAGCCCCTAGTCCAGCCGGGCCAACCAGCCGGCACCCCCTAGTCCCCGCCCCCCGGGGGCGGGGCCGCGGCGCAAGTCTCGCGAGAGCTGAGAAGGACACCGAGGGCCGGAAAAATGTCCCCTCGCGGTCCTGGCAGCGCTCCGATCCCGCTGCCCTTGGCCGCGGCCCTGCTCCTCGCTCTGCGCGTGGGAAGGGCTCTGGCGCTCCCCGAGGTACAGCAGCGGGTCAGAGGCCGCCCGCAGCCGAGGCGCGGGGCCGGCGGGTGTCGCGCTCGCCGCCCTCGGCCCTCCCCAGCCGGCGCGCAGCCCCGGTTTTGCCCTTGAGGCCTTCCCAGCCCTAGATGACTAGTATGACCTCCCGCTCACGGTGACTCACTCTGCGCAGGTTTCCCAGCGCCCTGGCCCTGCCGACAGCCCCAGACCTTTCACCTTTGACCTCCTCGCGCCTGGATCTCTGAATAACTAATGAGCCCTTTGGCTCTTGTGCAGGCTCTCCACGCACGGCTGCCGCGTGTGCAGTGCGGGGGCAGGACTGTCCTGTCTCTAAGGCTTGATGAGTGTGTACCTGCAGTCCTGTCACACCCCGCCAAAGCCCGCTGTCCGGTTGAGAAGTCACTGTAATAAATACGTTCCCATAGTGATCTTCAAGGACCAGAGCTTTCCCTGGGTGTGGTCTGGGGCTGGAAGGCCCTGGTGCGCTGATGTGGCGCCTGGGAAGATAGGTGTCTGTCAACCCTGATGCAAAGGTAGAACGCTTCCCTCTGTTGGAGGGATTCTGGAGAGGTGTACTGGCATGTAACTTTTCATCCCTGTTTGTTCTTTCTTGGTGGTGGTGGTTGTTGTTGTTGTTTTTCTGGGTCCTAATAGTTTTCTCTCTTCCGCAGATATGCATCCAGTGCCCAGGGAGTGTGGGAAATCGGTCAGAAGTGGCCCGTTATTGTAAGCAGACGCCAGAGCTAATGTTGCACGCCCGCTGCTGCCTGAATCAGAATGGCACCATCCTGGGGTGAGGCAGAAGACTTCGCTGGATAGTGGGAAAGAGTTCCAAACCCAGATTCGTCAAGGCTTGCCCTGACTGGCGTTTGGGATAAATATTTGTGCTTATTTTGGAGGCATCTCAACCATAATTCTCAGACTTCTAAACCTGTTACAGCATTTTTGGCTGGGTAAACAACCCTGTGGTTCATCCTGGTTGGAACTGCATACCAGTTTGTTTGTTGTTTTAATGTTTTTATTTCTTTTAGAGAGAGAGGAAGGGAGAGGGGTAGAAACATCAATGAGAGAGAACCGGCTATCGCCTACCTCTTGCATGCTCCCTACTGGGGATGGGATTCCAACAGTGACCTGGTTCACCGGTCATGCTCAACCACTGAGCCATACCAACTGGGCTCCATTCTTTAATTCCAGCATCTTTTGTGAATTCTCCTTACTACTAAATACCACAGTAATATATTTTTTTTACTCCCACTAATCCTTAACGTCTGTACTAATCAATTTTATTTCTATACTGCCCTGTGATTTATTTCATACTAGAGGCCCGGTGCACTATTTGTGCACCCGTGGGGTTCCTCGGGGTTCCTTGGCCTGGACTGCACCCTCTTGCAATCTGGGACCCCTCAGGGGATGTCAGACTGCCAGTTTCCACCCGACCCCCACAGGCCAGGCCAAGGGACCCCACCTGTGCGCCATCTGTTGGGGGAGGGCTCTAGGGGGAGGGCTCTAGGGCGTGTCCTGCTGGTCTAGCCTAGTCAGGATCAGCTGGACTGTAGCAAGCTAACCTACCGGTCAGAGCATCTGCCCCCTGATGGTCGGTGCGCATCATAGCGACTGATCAGATAGTCCAACAATGGTTGGACACTCAGCATATTAGGCTTTTAATGTTTATATTGATCCTATTTTTGGTCTTGTTCTCGTACTACATTGTAAGCCATTTGAAAGCTAAAAAAAAAGAAAGAAAGAAAGCTAAGATACTGAGGGTTTTATTTTTACATTCCAAATTTGTGCAGTTAGTAGGTGCTCCATAAATACTTGTAGAATAGAGGAACAGACAGCAATAGATACTTAAGAAAATAAAGTGGCATGCTCCTTAATATCCAGCATTTTACATCCAATCTGTGGTAGAAAATGCACTTGGAAAAAACTTTCGATTATGTGATTTGGATTTTTTTTCCATTTGAAGGTCCTTTGTGGATCTGAGGTCATATCATAATATGAGATTCACTCATCTAGACAAGAAACCAATTTCTTCCAATATATGCATAGATACAAAGAATTTTCTGCCATGATGGAAATATTCTATATCTATACCATTCAATACAGTAGCTGTTACCCACATGTTAATGGTTAACTGAAATATGGCTAGTGCAAATGAGGGACTGACTTTTTTTTAATTTAAATTAATTTCAGTAGCTACACGTAGCTAGTTAGTGGTAACTAAATTGGACAGTGCACCATTAAAACATCTACAGCACCTAGTTTGTGGCCCTGAACACATCTGTGTTCAACTAATATTTAGCAGAAAAAGGGATGTGTTAGCCTCTAATGGATAAAGAGAGACATGTAGTTACACTGATTACCTTATTTCCTCAGGTTGGATCTCCAGAACTGTTCTCTGAAGCACCTTGGTCCAAACTTTCCTCAAGCACATACTGCTATCATCATGTAAGTGGTTAGTTATCCTCCTAACCAAAAAGTGACTATGACAAAGGGTTGATGGGAAAGTCGTTGAGGATGTACTCCTCAAAAAATGTTTGAATACTGATACCTAAACTTGGACAGCTCAGAATGAAAACTGGAATACCAGTCCAGGAACATGGGTTAATAGAGTGTTTTTCTAAAGCACAGTGCTAATAGTGTGTGCTTTTCAGAGACCTGCACGCAAACCCCCTCAAGGATGACTTGGCCAACACCTTCCACGGCTTTATCCAGCTCCAGACTCTGTGAGTAAGGGTATGGGGTTGGGGAGAGAACCAAAGAGGGGCAGTGCTGTGAGCTCAGCAACGTAGGTTGCATATTAAGACTGCTTATGCTTGTTCAGGATACTACCAGAAGATGTCAACTGTCCTGGAGGTATTAATGCCTGGAATACTGTCACATTTTACCCAAACAATCAAACCTGTGAAGGACAAAGGAACCTTTGCAATAGCACTGGGGACACAGGTATGCTGTTTCCTCTCCACCCTTTTGGGGAACTGCCTTTCCTCCTTTGGATTCTCCCCATGAGATCAGAAAGATAGTAAAATTGCTCATGCGCCTTTTTGTTCAGGTTTCTGAGGCTGTAACCCCTTGGAAAGAAAGGATCTTAAAATATATTTATATTATTATGTTCTGATTATCTATACTCTTTCTTCTCCTTTGACATGGAAATAATTGAAAGAATCTAATTTGAAGCAGATATTTGAGAAATATGAGATCCAGTGATGTTCTCTGTTTCTCTGACTCCTAGAAATATGTCCTGAGAATGGATCTTGTGTGCCTGATGGTCCAGGTCTTTTGCAATGTGTTTGTGCTGATGGCTTCCATGGCTACAAGTGTATGCGCCAGGTGAGGAATGAATTCTTCTTATTAGGGATGAGAGAAATGCATAGAGCAAAAACCTCTCAGAAAGAAGAGCCATAAGACCAGGAGTTGATGCAAATCACCTAGTGAAGGAAACTGAAAGAACTGCCCCGGATGAAGGGATAGTTATAATAGGATAAAACTGGGTGTTAGGATGTAGCCCTTGGAGTAACACTATATGAGGTGTATGAGTCTTTTTTTAAAATCTTTTATTCACAGGGCTCGTTCTCGCTGCTTACGTTCTTTGGGATTTTGGGATCCACCACATTGTTCATCTCCATCCTTCTTTGGGGAACCCAACGCCGAAAAGCCAAGGCTTCATGAACTACCTAGATCTTCCTACTGACCTAAGGTCATCCCGCTCCATCTTAGCCCAGCCAGGGAGATTTGCTTCCTAGACGGGCTGGCCAGAGCCTCCTCCAGGACAAGGCCAAGGTTGGAAGGAAGATGGAACATTGCACAGTGCTGGAAGGTCACACTCCAGTCGAGGAGCGGACTAGTCCCAGGTCCCATTTGTGCTGCTAACGATAATAAATTTTTTTTTAAAGGAAGGTGCCCCGTCTTTGTGTGTTTCTTGGTTGGGGTGGAAGTGGGTTTTCTTCTCCACGTTTCTCCAGGCTCAGCGCCAGGTAGTCCGACGCCTGTGACCTCGCCGCCGCCCTGGCCCCGCCCCTTACGTGCCGCCCCGCCCCTCACGCCGCCCGCTTCCCGCGCCGCCGCAGTCCGCCGCCTCCCGGCACTCCTGGGGCTTCTGCCGCCGCGCACTGTCTCCAGCCGGGCGCGCCGCTAGCCACGTGTACCTACTCCGGGCTCCCGGTCCTCACGTGGCCCCAGCATCGGCGGAAACTTGCTGTGCTTCCAGCTCTCGGAGAGCCCACAGCGCGGAGCTCCGTTCCCATGGCGACCCTGGTGTTGGAGGATGGGTTGGTCCTGCGGGGCCAGCCCTTTGGGGCAGCTGTGTCGACTGCCGGGGAAGTGGGTAAGCAAGCCCGGTCCGGCTGCCGATCTCGTCCCACTCTCTGCCGCCCTTCTCTGCCCGGTCTGCCCTGGCCAGACCCCGCCATTTTCCCGCCGACACAACCCCACCCCCACCCCCCCTTCGGCGCCCAAGTGCCCAGCCCAGCCCCCTCCATCTCACGGTCACTAGGGCATTCTCGCGGAGTGGGGCAGTGTGCCCACGGGGGCCCTCCTGAGCCCCAGCCCTGCCTCTTCCTTGCAGTGTTTCAAACCGGCATGGTCGGCTACCCCGAAGCCCTCACAGACCCATCCTACAAGGCACAGATCTTAGTGCTGACATATCCTCTGATCGGCAACTATGGCATCCCCCCAGATGAAGCGGATGAGTTCGGTCTCAGCAAGGTAACCACACCCAGTGCCTAGGAGCAGTATTTCTCGAACTTGTTTTGTCCTGATTCCAGGCTTCCTGAGCCTCAGTTCTTAATTTGCCTTCCACTTGGGAGAGGGAACTCTAGGTGAGGGGCATGTTATTCCTCCAAAGGACCCCGTCTCATCACAAGCCTATGAATACACTGCATTCTAGTTTACAGTGCAGTATCTTGGTTAACATGTCAATCTCCAGTTTTGTCAACTGTAAACACTCACAAAATTGATTGTATAAACCTGCAAAATTGAGGCCCTGACAGAACCAGGGTAAGGCCTCCTAGAGCCACCGGGTCACCATGGATGCTTTTCAGTCACATGTGTTGTGAACACACTTGTCCATGTGCAGACTGGTCTTCCTGGACACTCAGGGTTCTGCCAAACTATCCTTCAAATCCCTAAGTAACAAGCTCCATACCCATCTTTCTTTAAAAAACTTCCACTAAGCAGAGGTAATTTGAATATGCAACTCCCTCCCACATAAATGACCCGTTTCTCTAGTTATTACATGCTTATCTGTTAGATAACACATTTCTGTTTTCTTTTATGTATATAATCAATCCCCTGTGAAGGAGGAGGGTATAATCATGCCTAGGTATATTCCCTGAACCTTTATCTTTATTTAGTAAGGTATTGTGCACCCACCTGTCTTACACTATTTTTATCACACTGTGTAATTGTAATCTTGTTTATTTACATGTTACCTTGTTAATTTTCATGCCCCTAAGTAACAAATTAACATTGTGACCATAGGGACCTTGTCTTTTTTCATGCTCACTGCCCCTCCCCCAGCTCTCAGTAAATGTTTATTGGCTACTATCATGTATCAGTCACCTTGTTCTTGAGTTCACAGTTCTGTGAAAAAGACACAAACTTGTTTTTTTTTGTTTGTTTGTTTTTTAAATGTATTTTTATTGATTTCAGAGAGGAAGGGAGAGGGAGAGAGAGATAGAAACATCAGTGATAAGAGACAGTCATTGATCAGCTGCCTCCTGCACGCCCCCTATTGGGGATTGAGCCCACAACCCAGGCATGTTCCCTTGACCGGAATTGAACCTGGGATCCTTCAGTTGCAGACCCACGCTCTATCCACTGAGCCAAACAAGCTAGGGCTCATTTTCAATTATTAATCAGGCACCTTGGGCCCATGTGTTCAGTGTTTCATATGGGGGGTAGCACTGCTGGTAAAGGGCAAAAGCATGAGGGGCTTGGTGTGTTTAAGGAGTGATAGGTCATTCAGTGTGGCTGAAGCACGGGGTTCATGCCACTCAATGAGAAAAGATGACACAGCGAGTTATAAGGCCCTGGGCTCCTCATGATCTCTTCCTTCCATCAACAGTGGTTTGAATCCTCGGGGATCCATGTGGCAGGATTGGTGGTGGGAGAGTGCTGCCCCACCCCTAGCCACTGGAGTTCCGTCCGCACCCTTCACGAGTGGCTGCAGCAGCATGGCATACCTGGCCTGCAAGGTATAGTGCAAGCACAAGTGTGGTTGGGCAGAGGACTGGTGCCTCGATGGGAAGAATCAAGAGAAGATCTCTGTGCACTATTGGGACTTGAGTTCAAGGCTGTGATAGAAAGAATCTGATTTGAATGTTAGATTGGGGTCTGGAGCAAGGAAGGAACTGAGCTCTTGCTCACATGGAAAATTTCAAACATACAAAAGGAAAGAATAGCATGTAATTAACCCCCAGTTTCCATAGCCACCAACTCAGGGCTAAACTTATTTCATCACCATTACTGTAACCCCCAGATTATTATTATTTTTTAATATGTGTTTTATTGATTTCAGAGAAGAAAGGAGAGGGAGAGAGATAGAAACATCAATGATGAGAGAGAATCATTGGTTGGCTGCCTCTTGCACACTCCCCCGTGGAGATGCAACCCGGGCATGTGCCCTGACCGGGAATCAAACTATGACCTCCTGGTTCAATCACTGAGGCAAGCCAGTTGGGTACCCCTGGATTATTTTTTTTTTTTTTTTGGTTTAATGAGAGTTTTATTAGGGTCTCCATACAAATAAGTCAGGTCATAGTTGGGGCAGGAAGCACATGCAACTCAAAAGCCGAACTGAAAAGTTTAGTGAAGGGACTAACTATTCCAAGGAGAGAGCAGGTTCATGAAACCTAACAGGAGATGGCCCAGAGCCCGGAGAATAGCAGTACAACGTTCTAGCGGCAAACAGTTACCAGAAGCCAAAGAGAGAACCTGTAGGAAAGGGGTCCCTGATGGGAGCATGGCCACAAGTCACCCCGGATTTTTTAAAGCTTGTCTCAGACATTATATCATTTATCCATAAATATTTAAATGTCTATGAAAAAGGAATCCTTTTAAAACATGACCGCAATAACAGCATACATTCTAAAAAGTAACAGTAATTCCTTAATATCAAATATTCAGTCAAGATTTAAAATTTTCCCAGTTAGCTAAGTTATTTTTTCATTGTTTCTTTGAATGTTTCGAATCTGAATCTAAACAAGATGGGTACATTGCATTTGATTATATCTTTTTAATCTATGGGCCTTGTAACCTATTTGACAGAAACAGGTCAGTTTTTCTTTGGAGTATCCCAGTCTGCATTTTGTCGATTACATTCCCGTTGTATCATTTAGCATGTTCTTTTTCTATAAATAGATAAATCTTGATAGAATTTTCTGTAAACAAATAGATCTGGAATCATGGTACAGTTCAGATGTGAGATTCTTGGCGAGAATACTGGATGGTAGTGTGATTCCGTCAGGGTGGCTTAGGACTTTGATGCCCATAGTCCAGCTGTGTGTGACTGGGCTCTGGGATGGAAGCTCTCCGGGAAGCCTTAACCTCACGCACGACTGAGCTGGGGGAGGGCAGCTCTCAGAGTGTGCTGCTTTGACAGGAGTGGACACGCGGGAGCTGACTAAGAAGTTGCGAGAGCAGGGGTCTCTGCTGGGAAAGCTGGTCCAGGATGGGACAGATCCTTCAGCCCTGCCATTCTTGGACCCCAATGCCCGCCCCCTGGTGCCGGAGGTCTCCATTAAGGTACAGTGGGCGAGTGGGCGAGTGTTGCAAGCTGTAGCACAGTAATTACAGTCTGTCCATAACCATGGGGAGCACTTGAGGTCGTCAGAAGAGGCCTCAAAGTGAGGGGGTTGGTGTGTGCCTATCTATACCCACTGGTCACAGCTGTCAGCCGTTGCCCTTTCTTTCTCAGGCTCCACAAGTGTTCAATGCAGGGGGTACCCCTCGAATTCTGGCTTTGGACTGTGGCCTGAAGTATAATCAGATCCGATGCTTGTGCCAGCGTGGGGCCGAGGTCACTGTGGTCCCCTGGGACCATGCACTGGACAGCCACGGTGAGTAGCTGGGGTCTGTGTAGGACCACAGGCACATGGTACGTGTGGAAGATCTGTCCCTTGGTCTAACTGCTAAAGCCAACATGAGTTGCAGGGAAGACAGTGGAGATAAGGGCTTGTGCTCTAATGGTAAGGGCTGCAAGTGTGTCTCTAGTTGAATACTGGTTGTGACGTCATCTTTTCTGCCCATTCCAGAATATGAGGGTCTCTTCCTGAGTAACGGCCCTGGAGATCCTGCCTCCTATCCCAGAGTGATATCCGCACTGAGCCGTGTCTTATCGGAGCCTAATCCCCGGCCTGTCTTCGGGATCTGCCTGGGACACCAGCTGTTGGCCTTAGCCATTGGGGCCAAGACTTACAAGATGAGGTGGGATTTATGGGGAGAGGAAGAGCCTGCACTACTGACAGGAGGGGTGGGGAGTCTTGGGAGAGGGCCTAGAGTTGGTGTTTATTCGTGTTGAAATAGAGCAGGAGCTGGTGAGAGTCCTGAGAGTAATGAGAGCTGGGTTTGGTCCAGAGGTGAAGGAAGAGTGAAAGGGGCCTGTGACCCAGCATGCTTCCATCCCCAGGTATGGGAACCGAGGCCACAACCAGCCATGCTTGCTGGCGGGCTCTGGGCGCTGCTTCCTGACATCCCAGAACCACGGGTTTGCTGTGGAAACAGACTCCCTGCCGGCAGGCTGGCTTCCTCTCTTCACCAACGCCAATGACCATTCCAATGAGGGCATCGTCCACGACAGCCTGCCCTTCTTCAGGTGAGCTTGGGTGCTTCTGGCCGAGGGACTGATGTGTACAGCTTGGAAGCCCCCTGGGACTTGGAGGTCCAAAAGTAAAGAGTGATCGTGGGCCCAGGCATCTATCCCACTCCCCGCCCCCGAGGCTGCCGCTGCCCTGGCCAGTGACGGTGACAGGTTTCGTGGTCCACTCTCTTCACCAGTGTCCAGTTTCACCCAGAGCACCACGCTGGCCCCTCAGATATGGAGCTCCTTTTTGATATCTTTCTGGAAACTGTGAAAGAAGCCAACACTGGAAACCCTGGGGGCCAGACAGGTAAGCACCTGAGAAGAACTGGGTTGTGGAACCAAGAACAGGGCTGGCTCTAGGATGGACGTACCCTAGGAAACGGATACATGTTTGGGAGGTTAAGGAGGTGGGGTGGGAAAGCACCCAAACCAAGATGGTTTATTTATTCTTCTATTGAAAGCAGCTCCTGACACATGGGTCCTGGGTTCTGGTTCTTTTTTTTTTATTTTAGCGAGTAGAAGGGAGAGGGATAGAGAAATGGAAACACTGATATGATGTGAGAGCAGACATCAATGGTTGCCTCCTGCACACCCCCCACTGGGGATCAAGCCTGCAACCCAGGCATGTGCCCTGACCAGGAATGGAACCGTGACCTCCTGGTTCATAGGTCAACACTCAATCACTGAGCCACACCGGCCAGGTTTTTGTGGTGGTTGTTCTCACCTGAGGATATTTTTTCCATTGATCTTTAGAGAGAGTGAAAGGGAGGGGCAGAGTCAGAGAGAGAGACGTCGGATGTGAGAGAGACACATCAGTTGGTTGCCTCCCGCACACGTCCCAAACAGGGCCAGGGATTGAGCCTGCTACTGAGGTACATGCCCTTGACCGGAATTGAGCCCATGACCCTTCAGTCCACGGTGGGTGCTCCAACCACTGAGTCAAACTGGCTGGGGCTGGGTTCTGGTTCTGACTCTGCCATTCACTAGAGCAGTGGTTCCCAACCTTTTTTTGGCCATGCCCCACCTAAGCATCTCTAAAATCCTGATGCCCCCCCCTCCCCCATGACATATAAATTCTTATTCAAAAAGTGAGTTCCTATTCACGTGGAGGAAGCCTAAAAGGCTATTAACTTGGTCTAAGCAAGCTTCCAAAGAACATGGCATCCATGAAGAGAAAAATACAAGAATGAAAGGACAGTTGAAGTACTGAGGAAGAAATCACTAAGGAGTTGTTAAAAAAATAATAATATGAAGTGATATGAAGAAATGGCAAATAGCCCAACCAGCTTGGCTCAGTGAATAGAGCGTCAGCCTGCAGACTGACGGGTCCCAGGTTCGATTCCAGTCAAGGGCATGTACCTTGGTGGCAGGCACATTCCCAGTAGGGGGTGTGCAGGAGGCAGCTGATCGATGTTTCTAACTCACTCTCCCTCTCCCTTCCTCTCTGTAAAAAATCAATAAAATATCTATTTAAAAATTTTTTTAAAATGGCAAAGTTTCAAAACAGAATTGAAATGCATAAATATGTCAATACATATTTATATACTGTATATAAGGCCCCTAGATCCATAAGAAATGCAAAAATTCACTGTTAATAACTCATTCTCGAATTGCCCCCCTTAAAAATCAGATTGCCCCCCTGTGGGGCATGTGCCCCACGTTGGGAACCACTGCATTAGAGTCATTACTTGTTCTGGATTCTTCTGTGAAATGAGGGGGTTAATCCAGATGATTCTCTCAGGTCTCACTTAGTTCTGTCCATGACTCGCTTTGCTTCCACAGTTCGAGCGCGGCTGGCTGAGCGCCTGTGCCTGCCTGGGGCTCCCAGCCCAGGCTCTGGGCTTCCCCCACCTCGGAAGGTCCTGATCCTGGGCTCGGGGGGCCTCTCCATTGGCCAGGCCGGCGAGTTTGACTACTCAGGTTCTCAGGTAAGTCATGTCCATGCGCCCCTCTGGGTGTGTGAGCCTCAGCAATGGCTAGAGTCTTGAGGAGAAAGGCAGAGGCTTGAACCTTGGTTGTGGGGAGGAAGTGAAGGAGGAAGTTAGAGAACGTGGGAGAGGTGAGGCGCTGAGGAGGAGGAGTTGGCTGTTAGGGGCTAAGAGTACAGGGAGGAAAGAAGACGGAGACTGCTTACAGTCTTGCTTCTGCAGTCGAGGTGGACGTGCCACTTTGTCTCCCTAGGCAATCAAGGCCCTGAAGGAGGAAAACATCCAGACGCTGCTGATCAACCCCAACATTGCCACAGTGCAGACCTCCCAGGGGCTGGCCGACAAGGTCTATTTCCTTCCCATAACACCTCACTACGTCACCCAGGTACGACGGGGGTGAGGCTGGACTGAGGAGGCACACCGGGTTTCTGAACTTCTTTGATCCATTTCCTAACTGCAAGGTCCTAATGCCTGTTACCCCTCTGTCCTTCCTCAGGTGATCCGTAATGAGCGTCCAGATGGCATATTACTGACTTTTGGGGGCCAGACAGCTCTGAACTGTGGTGTGGAGCTGACCAAGGCTGGAGTGCTCGCTCGCTATGGGGTCCGGGTCCTGGGCACACCCGTGGAGACCATTGAGCTGACTGAGGACCGGCGCGCTTTTGCCTCCAGGATGGCAGAGATTGGCGAGCATGTGGCCCCCAGTGAGGCAGCAAATTCTCTTGAACAGGTTTGAGAGGTGGAGGGAGGGAGGTAGAACGGTGTCGTTTTCTTTATATTTTCTTGTCTCTGTGTCCAGGAACTCTGTGCAGCCAGCAGTCAAGGCCTGACCTGTTGGTTTATCTCTTCTGCTCCCTGCAGGCCCAGGCAGCCGCTGAGCGACTGGGGTACCCTGTGCTGGTGCGGGCAGCCTTTGCCCTGGGTGGCCTGGGCTCTGGCTTTGCATCCAACAGGGAGGAGCTCTGTGCTCTTGTGGCCCCAGCTTTTGCCCATACCAGCCAGGTCCTGGTAGACAAGTCCCTGAAGGGATGGAAGGAGATTGAGTATGAGGTGGTGAGAGACGCCTATGGCAACTGTGTCACGGTGAGTAGACGGAGGCAGGGTGGGAGCCGTGTCGGGCAGTACGAGCTCTTGTATGAGCAGAGGCCGGGG
This sequence comes from Myotis lucifugus, assembly GCF_000147115.1. NCBI lineage: Eukaryota > Metazoa > Chordata > Mammalia > Chiroptera > Vespertilionidae > Myotis > Myotis lucifugus. The sequence goes on from NW_005871333.1 coordinate 655,415, forward strand.
CTCAGATCTTTGTGCATTCAGTGTCCCTCAGAGCCAGGACGGATACAGCCACCTCTTTCCGGCCCCCCTTGGCAGTGACCTCCATGGAACCCTCTCTTCACAGGTGTGTAACATGGAGAACTTGGACCCACTGGGCATCCACACTGGTGAGTCCATAGTGGTGGCTCCGAGCCAGACGCTGAATGACAGGGAGTACCAGCTACTGCGGCAGACGGCCATCAAAGTGACCCAGCACCTTGGCATCGTCGGGGAGTGCAATGTGCAGTATGCCTTGAACCCCGAGTCTGAGCAGGTGAGACTCTAGGTCCTCGAGCTGATATTCTAGCTATTGGATCTCCTTCCCCACCCTGGTTTTTTAAAAGTATGTTTTTATTGATTTCCGAGAGGAAGAGAGAGAGAAACATCAGTGATGAGAAAGAATCGTTGATTGGCTGCTTCCTGCACGCCCCACACTGGGGATCAAGCCCGCAACCCCGGGCATGTGCCCTGACCGGGAATCGAACCGTGACCTCCTGGTTCATAGGTCGACACTCAACCGCTGAGCCATGCTTGCCGGGCCCTCCTTCCAAAATTTTGAGGCCTCAAGGCCAAGAGGCCTTTTGGCCCTACAGACCCTGGAGTAGAAACTGGGATTGTCTTTGGTAGGGTTGGGCCTCGGCGGTAGGGGGCTGTTGCTACCCATCCCTTCGGGGAGGGCTTTATTTTCTTACCTTTCTGGGATCTCCTAGGCGGGCCTTCTAGGCCAGTTACCTGGTGACTCTGTTCTCTCTCTCCGCAGTATTATATCATCGAAGTGAATGCCAGGCTCTCTCGAAGCTCTGCTCTGGCCAGTAAGGCCACAGGCTATCCACTGGCCTATGTGGCCGCCAAGCTGGCGTTGGGCATCCCTCTGCCTGAGCTCAGGTACAAGGGTTGGGGGGAGATCAGGGAGGTAAAGAAAACTTCCAAGGACGGGGAGTATGAAAAGGACATTGGTCTGGAGGCATGGGGATGGAGAGAGCTATCTGGAGGCTCAGCTGGTATATCTCCCCCTCTGTCCTTCTGGCCCCCCCACCCGATGGCTCCCAGGAACTCGGTGACAGGGGGAACAGCAGCCTTTGAGCCCAGCCTGGATTATTGTGTGGTGAAGATTCCTCGCTGGGACCTCAGCAAGTTCCTGCGCGTCAGCACAAAGATCGGAAGCTGCATGAAGAGCGTTGGTGAGACACGTCCGGAGACCCCCTCCCCAGGTCACCCCCCGGGGTCCCGCCTGTCCCAAGAATCTGGAATGTCAGAGATAGTTCCTGGCATGGCCTTTCAGCATCTCCATTAGCAGCTTTTGGGAATACAGTTCCTCAGAGCTAATAGGGACATTTCAAACTAAGAAAGGAGGTCTTTTTACTAGGAGTGGGGATCAAAGACATCTGGAAATCTATGTCAGAATACGCATGCCCCCCCCTCCCTCCCAGGCGGCAGGTCAGACTCTGTAGGAGGGGTGCTAGCCATCAGAGAATCCCATCTCTCATCTTACCTTTGAGTAACTGAGGGGACCACGAAAGGAAAGTGTTGTGGCCGAATAGAGGGCAGAGCCAAGAACTGAAAACGACCTGCTTGCTGGCGTTCCTCTTACAGTGAGGCCAGTTCCGTGAAACTCCACCCACAGCATTTCATGGCATTTTGCCCACGGCCTTTAGGCTGTTAATGGCAGTGACTGTGCTAGTTTAAAACTCTGATGCTTCGGGCAAACACTGGCTGCTGTTTTTCTGTGAACCCTCTAAATCCACGTCTGCACAGTGATAGCCATTCTTTTTTCTTTTTCTTTAAATATATTTTATTGATTTTAGAGAGGAAGGGAGAGGGTTAGTGGTCTGCAGACTGAAGGGAAGCCATTCTTTTGTTGTTGTTGGTTTTTTTGTTTCAGAGAGGAAGGGAGAGGGGGGGAGAGGTAGAAACATCAGTGATGAGAGAGAATCATTGATCAGCTGCCTCCTGCACGCCCCCTACTGGGAATTGAGCCTGCAACCCAGGCATGTGCCCTTGACTGGAATCGAACCCGGGACCCTTCAGTCCACAGGCCGATAGATACTCTATCCATTGAGTCAAACCAGCTAAGGCAGTGGTGGCCATTCCTAGCACATCCCCTTTCCTGGGCCCTTTCTGCCATGGTCACTAAATGAGATTTTTTTTTAACACAATGTATAAGATGAGAGCAGGATTTCAGAGACCTTTTTCTTTTCTTTCTTTATTTCTTTTAATTTGTTTTTATTGACGTCAGAGAGAGGAAGGGAGAGAGAGATGGAAACATCAATGATGAGAGAGAATCATTGATCAGCTGCATGCCCCTTACTGGAGATCGAGCCCTCAACTCAGACATGTGCCCTGACCAGGAATTGAACTGTTACCTCCTGACTCATGGGTTGATGTTCAACCACAGGGCCACACCAGCCGGGCTCAGAGACCTTTTCATAAAAAGAAGGAAATTTAGTGGTGAACAGTGAGTGGTCGGCCTCCGAGCGGTGGTAGGGCATGCTGGGATTGAGTTAATATGCTTCCTTATCGTGTCCTTTTAAGTCGCCTTAGGCTGTCCTCTAAGACACGTCAGCCCACCAAGCACGTGTACGAACCAAAGCGCCACCAGCCTTTATTGTGTTCGTATTCCCATTAAGAGCAATAGTAGCCTTTACACAAGTTAAGTCTAAGCTCAGATATTATTTCAGAATTTTTAGAAATCTTACAAGACTGCCAAGTTGCTCCTTCTGGAGATGAATTTGTTATATGAAAATTATAGTAAACTTGGGAACAAAGCCATAATTAAATTGTGGCTAAAAGAAGTGGGTTGAAAATAGGACAGTCAAAGATTGATTCCTAGATGAGGCATCTCAGAGTTTTATATCTATTCGAGTATTCTTGGAATGTGATCTTTGGTAATTTTTATTATACTAGTAAGATACACCTATCATTGAGAAATTAGAAAAGATAGTTTAACCAAAGAAGAATCACTTGTAATACTGTCACATAGAGATTAATTTGGGCATATATATGAGTCCAGGATTTTTCTAGGCCTGCAAGTATGAGTGTTGGGTTTTTCTTTGACCCAAGATAAAACTCTTATGATATAAACACATTACAAAGGAATTAAAATCACTTTCAATCCAGTTCCTTAACACTGCTATTAGTATCTTGGTGTTTTAATTATTTTTTCTAAAGGAACAAATATTAGGGTTGTAAATAAATACAGTTGGTAAGAAATACTTGAAAACCATGGAGTAAATTTTCAGAGGACGTGAACAAAACCTTACAGAACAGGAAATCGGTAAACAAACGGGGCGGGGGGCGGGGTGGGGGAGCTCACTCTTAGTAATAAATAGAAATCTAGCCCTGGCCTCGTGGTTCAGTTGGTTGGAGTGTCCTCCCATACACCAAAAAGATTCGGGTTCAATCCCCAGTCAGGGTGTGTACGGGAGGTAACTGATCAATGTTTCTCTCACATCAGTGTTTCTCTCTTTCTGTCTCTCCCTCTCCCTCCATTCCTCCCTTCTCTCCCTCTCTCTCTAAATCAATAAAAGCATGTCCTCTGTTGAGGATTAAAATAAATAAATAAAAGCATCATCCTTGGGTGAGGATTTAAATAAATAGAAATCTAGTTAAATGAGATAATCTGCTTAACAAAAATTTTTTTTGTGTTAATCCATCTGAGGATATTTTCCCATTGATTCTTAGAGAGAATGGAAGGGACGGGGAGGGAGATAGAGAGAAACATCATTGGTTGCCTCCTGCACGAGTCCCAACCTGACCGGGGCGGGGATTCAGCCTGCAACCAAGGTACATGCCCTTGACCAGAATCAAACCCAGGACCCTTCAGTCCTCGGGCTGATGCTCTATTTACTGAGCCAAATCGGCTAAGGCTTAATAAAAATTGTTTTAAATGATGATACACATTTCTTAGAAGGTTGGTTAAACGTATACTTTGTGTTATAAAGCACAGACTTTTATAAAGCAATTCATACTTAACAAGAGCCAGAAAATGTATCTTACCTGTTGCCCCTGCACTTCTGGAAATTTATCCGAAGGGACTAACCCAAAGCATAGAAAACAGCCCTGGCTGGGTAGTTCAGTGGTTAGAGCATCATCCTGCTACCCCAAGGTTGCAGGCTTGATCCCCGGTCAGGACACATGTAAGAATCAACCAATGAACGCATAAGTGGAACATCAATTTGAAAGAGAAACATCGACCGGCCAGAAACCGCTGCAAACCTCGGAGGGGCCGTAGCCAGACAGTCCCGCTTCTCCCGTTTGAGTCTGGGTCCCTAGAGACTCGCCCGGATCTGTAGCCCAGAGTCTGAGACTCACTCCTGAGTGAAAACGACAACCGCGCCCTCAGCCACCAGCCCGCTTTGCGCGCGCACCACCTCACCACCGCACCACTGTACCTTTAAATTTTCCACACTGCGCCTCCTCTGTGCATCGGAATGCTGTTGTTTTTGCTTCTAGTTGAAGAGTCTCTCCTCAGCCAGCCTCCCTGTGGTTCTGGTTGATGTCCGTTCCGACTTTTAGTTGTATTTGAGGGGAGGGTTACTTGACTGTAAACCATAGACCTTCTGGGCAGCTCCCCAACCACCAGGCCCTCAGTCTTTCCATCCTGTGTCTCCAGGTGAAGTCATGGCCATTGGGCGTTCCTTCGAGGAGGCCTTCCAGAAGGCGCTGCGCATGGTGGACGAGAACTGTATGGGCTTTGACCACACAGTAAAGCCAGTCAGTGACATGGTAAGTGGACGCTGCTGCTCTCTGTCCCCAGCCCAGGAGCCCATGACCAGCAAGAGTAGCAGCAGTCTTCAGTGGACACTGGCTGTGTTTTCACTTTGCTGAGGATTTGGGGATGTCATCTCATTTGTTCTATGAGGACGTATTAGACCTGGTTTTATAGAGGAGGACACAGACTTAGGGAGGTGGTTGAACTTGCTGGGCGCCGCCTTGGCAGGGAGGGGCAGGGCCAGGATCCATGTCCAGGTTTTCACGACTGCAGAGCCTCTGCGCTGGCCTGCCGTTTCCTCTTCTAAGATGATGACAGTCATGCTCTCGGCTGTCTGAGGTGCCGACAGTAGATTGGGAACATTTTGCTTAACATCCTGCCATCTCCTGCCTCTGCACAATGCTTCGTACCCATCTGTCTGCCCTCTCCCGTTAGGAGTTGGAGACGCCGACAGATAAGCGGATCTTTGTGGTGGCAGCTGCTCTGTGGGCTGGCTACTCGGTGGAGCGCCTGTACGAGCTCACACGCATCGACCGCTGGTTCCTGCACCGCATGAAGCGGATCATCGCACACGCCCAGCTGCTGGAGCAGCACCGTGGGCAGCCTTTGCCCCCACACCTGCTGCACCAGGCCAAGCGCCTTGGTTTCTCAGACAAGCAGATCGCCCTCGCGGTTCTCAGGTGAGGTGGCGGCGAGGGCCTCGGGCTGAGAAATGTGGGGCAGTGACCCCTGGTACCAGGGAGAGGCCCCCAGAAAGGGAGGGTGGGGGGCTTTGGCGGCCTCTGACCTTCCCTAGGTATTTTCCTCTGTGACCCCTGCCCTGGGATCTTCCTCCGCTCCTCAGCCGGCACCGCTCGCCCAGGGCCTGTGTTCCTGTCCTCTCTCCTTTAGCACAGAGCTGGCTGTCCGCAAGCTGCGGCAGGAGCTGGGGATCTGCCCGGCGGTGAAACAGATTGACACAGTGGCCGCGGAGTGGCCGGCGCAGACGAACTACCTGTACCTGACGTACTGGAGCACCACCCACGACCTCACCTTTCGGACGCCTCACGTCCTGGTCCTTGGCTCCGGCGTCTACCGTATCGGCTCCAGCGTCGAGTTCGACTGGTGTGCCGTGGGCTGCATCCAGCAGCTCCGGAAGGTCCGGGAGCTCGTCTCTCACGGTTTTCCCTGCTGCTCTGTTCAGCTCCAGGGGCTGCCTTCCACCCGTGCTCCGTCCTGGCACTCCCTGTTAATTGCTACTCTTTGCAACAATTGTAGGGCTTTGGGTTGGGGCAAAGGTCCCCTGAGCCTGTCTTGTGCCCCACACGGGCATGCGTCTCCTTTCCAGCACTTGGTGCCACTTCTCAATGCCTGCGGTGCTGGCCCCACCTCCCTCCCGGGGGGTGAGCTGCGCGGTTACTGAGGAGGCTGAGGCGGTGCTCTCCAGAGTAGGGGCTGTGGCTTAGTTTCTCCATCTCCTCCTCTCACCTGATTGCTCATCTCAGTCCCTCCCCGTTGCAGATGGGGTATAAGACCATCATGGTGAACTACAACCCGGAGACAGTCAGCACCGACTATGACATGTGTGACCGACTCTACTTTGATGAGATCTCTTTTGAGGTGAGAGGGATGCAGGCTCGCTCAGCCTGAGGGGCCGGGATCTAGTGGGAGGAGCTGGCCGACGTACGATCCTTTGGAAGTTGTGGGGTGTGAAGGGACGTGGTGGCGGGTGAGGAGCCGTGAGCCAGAGGCCGAGGCCCTGACCCCACTTGTCCCCACCGCCGTTTCTCCTCCTGCCCTGTAGGTGGTGATGGACATCTGTGAGCTGGAGAGCCCCGAAGGCGTGATCCTCTCCATGGGAGGGCAGCTGCCCAACAACATGGCCATGGCTTTGCATCGGCAGCAGTGCCGGGTGCTGGGCACCTCCCCTGAAGCCATCGACTCGGCTGAGAACCGTTTCAAATTCTCCCGGCTCCTTGATACCATCGGCATCAGCCAGCCTCAGTGGAGGGAGCTGAGTGACCTGGAGGTGGGCTGGGACCTGGTGGGAGGCTGGAGGATGGCATGGGTGAGTGGGACCAACCGAGCTAAGCTCCCTGCACCCTTAGTCTGCTCGCCAGTTCTGCCAGACGGTGGGGTACCCCTGCGTGGTGCGCCCCTCCTATGTGCTGAGTGGCGCTGCTATGAACGTGGCCTACACTGATGGGGACCTGGAGCGCTTCCTGAGCAGCGCAGCAGCCGTCTCCAAGGAGCACCCTGTGGTCATCTCCAAGTTCATCCAGGAGGCCAAGGTAGGCTGCAGACAAAGAAGTCTCTGAGGGCAGCCCCTCTCTGGTCCTACAGACGTTCGTAGGCACCGTGGGCTGGGAAGGCTGGGTTGCACCAGGGCTCTTAAAGCAAGGGAGCATCTGGGGCAAGTGGGAGAAGACAGTGGTCCTTGCTCTACCTGACACTGCCCTGCGCACACACACGTCCCCTCCCCCCAGGAGATCGACGTGGACGCTGTGGCCTGTGATGGTGTGGTGGCAGCCATCGCCATCTCAGAGCATGTGGAGAATGCAGGCGTGCACTCCGGGGATGCCACGCTGGTGACCCCACCACAAGACATCACTGCCAAAACCCTGGAGCGGATCCAGGCCATCGTGCATGCCGTGGGCCAGGAGCTGCAGGTCACGGGACCCTTCAATCTGCAGCTGATTGCCAAGGTAGGGAGAGGGCGTTAAAAGAAGGGACGAAAGGGCCACAGTGCCTCCTCGTTCTGTGCTGGCCCCAGTGCCAGGGAGCTCGGCACTCTCTCCGGCCCTCGTGAAAGTAGGCACGAAGGCTGGAGGGACGGGTGGTGACTCGGACCCGCAGTGTCAGGGTTTCTGACCTGGTTAATGCCTCACAGAAATAAGTGAGGGGATGAGTCGAGGTCAGGGAGGTACGTCCGCAAGCCCAGCTGGGAAGGCCTGACCGTTCTTCTCTGCCCCAGGACGACCAGCTGAAAGTCATCGAATGCAACGTGCGTGTCTCGCGCTCCTTTCCCTTCGTCTCCAAGACACTGGGCGTAGACCTGGTAGCCTTAGCCACGCAGGTCATCATGGGGGAAGAAGTGGAGCCTGTGGGGCTCATGACTGGCTCTGGAGTTGTGGGGGTCAAGGTAAGGAGGATCGGCACCCTGAGGTTCGCAGGCAGCAGCCGGAGGCAGGGGGAGAGAGAGTTCCCTCACGTACACGTCAGTCAGCATGTAAACCCAACACCTGCTGTGGGGAGGCGTTGCTCGGCCATGGAGCGATGAGGTGGCCTCTGTCCCTTAGGAGCTTTCACTCTAATGGGAGGCGAGAGAAGTTGGGTCCAAAACAGCTTGTTTATAGGACAGTTTCTAATAGGCCTACATAGTAGAGAGATGGAAAATGCTAAAGGAGTTTGCAGACAGCAGGTACCACTTCCAAAAAGGGTGACCTGGACGGCTTCAGAGGCACGGTGGCACTTGAACTAAGCCTGGAAGGACAGTCGGCTGTTTGATTTGCAGAGCTTGTCCAAGGCCAGGGGACAGCCGAGGGAGGCTGAGGGAAGGCCAGGTGTGCTGGGGAGGCAGCCGGTGGTGGGTGTAGGGCACACGTGGAGCAGCAGCAGCAGGCAGGCTAACCCCGCTGTTTGGATGGGACCCAGAGAGGGTCTGTGGCTGCCTCTCGCACTGTGGGGAGGTGGCCCCTCGCCCTGGCCTCTCTCACCTCCTGCTCCCTCAGGTGCCCCAGTTTTCCTTCTCCCGCCTGGCGGGTGCTGACGTGGTGTTGGGTGTGGAAATGACCAGCACCGGGGAAGTGGCCGGCTTTGGGGAGAGCCGCTGTGAGGCCTACCTCAAGGCCATGCTCAGCACTGGCTTTAAGATCCCCAAGAAGAACATCCTGCTGACCATTGGCAGCTATAAGGTACAGAATTGGGGGTGGGGGTGGATGGCCTGGCCTTGAAGTGGGAGACTGGAAAGCATAACCTCATCTTCCTCTGCTTGGTCAGAACAAGAGTGAGCTGCTCCCAACTGTGCGGCTGCTGGAGAGCCTGGGCTACAGCCTCTATGCCAGTCTGGGCACCGCCGACTTCTACACTGAGCACGGGGTCAAGGTACAGGCTCCACGGCCTCCCCACACTGCCCTGCAAGGGTTCGAAAGCACCAAAGAATTCTTTCCCTCTTCCCCTGCTTTTATTGTTATTGTACAAATCACGTATATTCCATTCAGAGAAAGTAGAATATGCAGAAAAGAAAAAAGCAGAAAGCCTTGAGAGTTCTCTACCACTGTTAACATCTCTATATATAAAAGCCTAAGCTACTGTTAAGGCTGGACAACTGTATGACCGGCTGGTAGCTGTTACATGCACTGACCACCAGGGGGCAGATGCTCAACACAGGAGCTGCCCGCTGGTGGTCAGTGCATTGCCACAGCCAACCTCCCCCTGATCGCCAGCCAGGCCGAGGGACCCCACTCGTGCATGAATTCATGCACCAGGCATCTAGTTCTAATATATTTCCTCCCAGAATTTTATCTGTGTGTGTGTAGGCTCATCCTGCAGAGTCCTTCATCACAAGTTTAGATGTCTTCCCTGTCAAGAAATAGACTGCCACTAGCAAATAGAGGCAGCCCTGGTCCCCACCCAGTCTTCTCATGGGCTCGCGGGCCTCCTCCCCTCCCTTCAGGCCGGCCTTCCTGACCCTGCCAGGCTCAGATTGGCCCTGCCCTTGTCTCTGGGCCCCAGGTAACAGCTGTGGACTGGCACTTTGAGGAGGCAGTCGATGGTGAGTGTCCACCACAGCGAAGCATCTTGGAGCAGCTGGCAGAGAATCACTTTGAGCTGGTGATTAACCTGTCCATGCGTGGAGCTGGGGGCCGCCGTCTGTCTTCCTTCGTCACCAAGGGCTACCGTACCCGACGTCTGGCCGCTGACTTCTCTGTGCCCCTCATCATTGACATCAAATGCACCAAACTGTTTGTGGAGGTAACTGAGACCTGGGTGCAGGGAGGGAGCCAGCCAGTGCTAATGGGGGAGGAGGGAGAAGTGAGCAGTCGTGGGTTGGGAAATCTCAATATGAAGCAGCCACGCTAATAACCCGACTTTGTGGCTGCAGAGAGAGAAGGTGAAGATAGAGAGGCAGGAGCCTGGTTTATGGGAAACCCAGTCCCTACCTACAACTCCCAGGATGCCCTTAAGTCAGAGCTGACCGTGGTTTTCATCTGCAGGCCCTGGGCCAGATCGGGCCAGTCCCTCCCATGAAGGTGCATGTTGACTGCATGACCTCCCAAAAGCTTGTGCGGCTACCTGGTACGTGCAGCTCAGGAGGACCTGGCTCTGGCCGCTGGGAACAGCTGTCAGAGACCCTGGTGTGGTGGGGAATGGCCGAGGGCCCACCCCTGCCCTGGACTGCACAGCGTGGACGCCCCGAATCTTGGTCACTCTGAGCTCCTTCACTCCCCAGTCCACAGTGCCCTTGATTGAGTTACCTCCCACCTCTCGCTTTCATTTTCCTGCCGCCCCAGTCACTTCCTGGATGCCCTTCATGTATGGATCTTCCTCTGATCTTACCGCCTCCCATTCTCCCAGGACTGATTGATGTGCACGTGCACCTGCGGGAACCAGGTGGCACACACAAGGAGGATTTTGCCTCGGGCACAGCTGCCGCCCTGGCTGGAGGTGTCACCATGGTGTGTGCCATGCCTAATACCCGGCCCCCCATCATCGATGCCCCCGCTCTGGCCCTGGCCCAGAAGGTGAGCTCTTGCACCCCTGCTTCATGGTGACCCACGTGTCCCCACCAGCCTCCCCCCTGCCCCTCCCCAGGGGCCCAGGCCACTGGTGCCAGACTGGCATGGGTGCGCTGGGCCCTTATCTCATATTGTCCTCCTCAGCTGGCAGAGGCTGGTGCCCGCTGTGACTTTGCCTTATTCCTGGGAGCCTCGTCGGAAAATGCAGGGACCCTGGGTCCGGTGGCTGGGTCTGCTGCTGGGCTGAAGCTCTACCTCAACGAGACCTTCTCCGAGCTGCGGCTGGACAGCGTGGACCAATGGATGGAGGTAGGGAGTGGGCAGTGGGGGGCGGCAGCCGGACAATCTCTGCTGGCTGGAGAGCCCCACAAAGTGGGCCAACAGCAGTGAGGAGCCAAGAGAGCTCAGTGAGGGCTCCAGGCTCTCCCAGAAAATTCTTTCTGCCCCCAGCATTTCGAGACGTGGCCGCCCCACCTTCCCATCGTGGCCCATGCAGAGCGGCAGAGCGTGGCCGCCGTCCTCATGGTGGCTCAGCTGACCCAGCGCTCGGTGCATATCTGTCACGTGGCACGGAAGGAGGAGGTGAGGCACCAGGAGGTCAGGGGAGTCCTTGGGGGCAATGAGGGTCCGAGGAGCCTGGGGCTGGACCCTCAGCTTGTCCGCCCCATAACTTTCAAGAAGGGATGTTGGCCGCGGGGCTTGTGGGGCAGGGCGTAGGGAGAGGCCTCCTCTGCATTTCCGTGCTCTCCCCCCAGATCCTGCTGATTAAAGCTGCCAAGGCCCGGGGGCTGCCCGTGACCTGTGAGGTGGCGCCCCACCATCTGTTCCTGAGTCGAGACGACCTGGAGCGCCTGGGGCCCGGGAAGGGGGAGGTCCGGCCCGAGCTGGGCTCCCGGCAGGACGTGGAGGCCCTGTGGGAGAACATGGCCGTCATCGACTGCTTCGCCTCAGACCACGGTGAGCGGGCCCCGCAGTGCGCCTCCTCTGCCTAGCAGGGCCCGTGCCCAGCTCAGGGGATCTGGGCCAGGCCCCTGGCCCCACGAAGACTGGGACTTGATCTGTGCAGTGCCCCAGCCCCTATACAGTGCCGGGTGTGTGGTGGGTGCTTGGTAAATGTTCAGTGAAAGAATGAACAAGGACATAAGTGAAATGGTACACGAGAGACGATGGGGAGGGGTGGGCCCCAGAAGATGGCAGTCGTTCCTGTTCACCATTTCCCGATCCCCAGAGAAGAGCCTGCCGGGAGGGAGGTGGCAGTCCTGGCCTGGCTCCCCGAGGTGGAGGTGACAGGTGCTGAGGGTCTGCCCTTTCTCCAGCCCCCCACACCTTGGAGGAGAAGTGTGGGCCCCGGCCGCCCCCTGGCTTCCCCGGGCTGGAGACCATGCTGCCGTTGCTGCTGACGGCTGTGAGCGAGGGCCGGCTCAGTCTGGACGACCTGCTGCAGCGCCTGCACCACAACCCTCGGCGGATCTTTCATCTGCCCCCACAGGAGGACACCTACGTGGAGGTGGGGGATGGCGGGATGCGGCCCAGAGCGGCGGGGGCCTCTCCAACCCTGGGCTTCTCCCATGGGTGGTCTTTCCCTCGCTTCACTCTTGACTCCGGCAGGTGGATCTGGAGCATGAATGGACAGTCCCCAGCCACATGCCCTTCTCCAAGGCCCACTGGACACCCTTTGAGGGGCAGAAGGTGAAGGGCACCGTGCGACGTGTGGTCCTACGAGGAGAGGTTGCCTATATTGATGGGCAGGTACGTGTGTGGCCGGTGCCCAATCCCAGTTGTGTCATTTCATCCCACCCAGCACATCTGTGCTGCCCACTACCCCTCCAGCTGCCCTGGTTCAGTCCCCCAGGGCACTTTTTCTCCTTGCTGGCGTCATTCCTTCAATCCCAGTCGGGCTCTCTCCTCACTCCCCGCCCCTGCCTCCTGCCTGCAGGTTCTGGTGCCCCCGGGCTACGGACAGGATGTTCGCAAGTGGCCTCAGGGAGCCGTTCCCCAGCTCACGCCCTCAGCCCCTGCCGCCAGCGAGGTCAACACGGTACACACACTGCTGGGCTGGGGGGAGTCTGGGAGTGGCAGCCAGGGCTGGGGTTTCAGGGTGGAAGGCTCTTTACTTGACAGTTAAGATCCCCACCACCTGCTTCTGTCTGCTGCAGACCACAGAATTAACTGTCAGTTTAGGGGGTTGCCTGTGGGAAACACGGACCCATTAACCAGAGATCTCGGGGGCGGTGGTGGGGCCAGCACGCGCCTCTAGAAAGCGGAGTGCCTGCCCTGCTGCGGACAGCACCGTGCTCGGAGGTCCTGGAGAGTGGAGTCCGTGTGGACACTGAGCAGTTGGCTTTCATGATGGGGTGAACTTGAAGGGGCTGGGTCAGTGGTTTTTCAAACACGAGACCAGTGTTTGCTCTGCAGACGCCTGAAAGGCCCCGCCGGGGCATCCCAGGGCTTCCCGACGGCCGCTTCCACCTGCCGCCCCGAATCCACCGAGCCTCGGACCCAGGTCTGCCAGGTAAGAGGCCTGTCATGTCAGGGTGCGCCACCTGGACGTGGAGATGTGGGGCAGCCCCTCTCCCCTGCGCCCCCAGTGTCCCGGATGCACCAGGGGCCTGGGAGCTGATCCAGGCCCTCCCCTCCCCGCACCTCATCGCTATCTCCTTACCCCGTCCTTCCTGCCACCCCCTCATCCTAGTCTGACCCACTGTACCAACCTTTGCCTAAATCAGTCTGCCCAGCGTCAGGTAGGCCCCCACAGCTTCTTCTCACAGGCCCTTTTTGTTGTGGGCAGCTGCATTCCTGCGCCTGGGAACTGGGATCCCACAGGGCAGCAGAGCGTGGGGTAAATCCAGGGGGTGATGTGAGCCTGGCCGTTCCTTTCCCTAGGATCCCTTTGCCACTTGGGAGGGCCCGGGGGGGTTGGGGGCCACTGCTCATCTACAGCAGCCCCATGGGAAATCATGTGTGCCCCCAGAGCTGCTAGTCCTTTGCCCTCCCCTAACCTGCTGGAGCTACTGTGGTGTGAGTCAGTTTAACACAGACTCTGTCATTCAGAGTCGGGTGGGAGGGGGAGGGGAGGTCTTCTCAGCCCTCACCCCCAGGCTTACATCTGTGCTGTTGCCTGTTTGCAGCCGAGGAGCCAAAGGAGAAGGTGTCTCGGAAGGCGGCTGAGCCAGGTGAGAGCCCCCCTCCCCCCGACACACTCGCCTCGGGGACCTCTGATCCGGCCTGGCAGGAGGGACACTCTGACCAGCCTCTTCTGCCCCGTCCCTCACAGCAGAGCTGATGGGAACCCTTGATGGCACCTGCTACCCTCCACCACCAGTACCTAGACAGGCATCACCCCAGAACCTGGGGACCCCTGGCCTGCTGCACCCCCAGACCTCACCCCTGCTACACTCATTAGTGGGCCAACATATCCTGTCCGTCCAGCAGTTCACCAAGGACCAGGTGCCTGGGGGCGGGGGACCGGGACACCAGAGCGAAAGGATCTGGCAGCTTGGGGCCGGGACCTCCAGGCGCTGCCCTCCCAGCTGACTCCGGATCTTTCTTAGATGTCTCACCTGTTCAATGTGGCGCGCACGATGCAGAAAAAGCGGAGCCTCGACATCCTCAAGGTCAGGGTCGGGCTGTGGGCTGAGGATCCCGGCCCCAGTCAGCAGGGCTGTGCGGTGGTCATGGGGGCCTCCCTCCCCTGCCGTAAGCCCCTCGTGTGAGTCCGAACCTCCCTCTCACTCAGCTTTCTCTGCTGGGAAGGCCTGCTGCTCCAGGTCCCATGTCCTCCTGTCAGCATGCAGCTGACTCGCGAAGCCCTGAGCATCAGCCCACTCACCTGGTCCCTTGGTCTGTGCTGATGGACTCGTGGGGGAGAGCTGGGATGTTTCCTTTTCTCCCGGAGAATGTGTCTCATTCAGACGCTTAGCAATGGCTTTTTGGAGGCAGAGCCTTTAGCTCAGCATGACACAGATGGTGGCATTCGTGGGGAGGGTTGGGGGGAGGGGTCCTCGCAGACTCCCTTGTGTAAGCCGCGGAGAGGCGGCCTGTGTGTGCCCTGAGAGGAACACACACGTACACATCCCTCTCCCCCAGGGGAAGGTGATGGCCTCCATGTTCTACGAGGTGAGCACGAGGACCAGCAGCTCCTTTGCAGCAGCCATGGCCCGGCTGGGGGGCTCTGTGCTCAGCTTCTCAGAAGCCACATCCTCCGTCCAGAAGGGTGAATCCCTGGCCGACTCCGTGCAGACCATGAGCTGCTACGCCGACGTCGTGGTGCTTCGGCACCCCCAGCCCGGAGCCGTGGAGGTGAGGCGCCTGGGCTCCTGTGCCCGGGACCCAGGGAGGGCGGGGCTGAGGCTGGGAGACGCAGAGGGCAGGACTCTCCTCCCTTGTGCCGTTTTCACAGCTGGCAGCCAAGCACTGCCGGAGGCCAGTGATCAACGCTGGGGATGGGGTTGGAGAGCATCCCACCCAGGCCCTGCTGGACATCTTCACCATCCAGGAGGAGCTTGGCACTGTCAACGGCATGACGGTGAGGGGGGGCGGTGGGAAGTCGCTCCTTGACCCCGGGCATGCTGCATCAAGGAGGCCCACATGCGGGCCGAGGCCAAAGCTCTGAAATGGGGAGGGGTGCTCAGTATGGGGGCCCTCTTGTGACGGGGTTCCTCCCCTAGATCACGATGGTGGGGGACCTGAAGCATGGGCGCACAGTGCACTCCCTGGCTTGCCTGCTCACCCAGTACCGAGTCAGCCTGCGCTACGTGGCGCCGCCCGGCCTGTGCATGCCGCCCGACGTGTGGGCCTTCGTGGCCTCCCGTGGCACCAAGCAGGTGAGGCCCCGGGAGGCCCTGGGGGGCCGGGGTCAGGCAGGCAGACCTGGCCCTGCATTCACCCCGCCTCGGCCTCGCCCTTCAGGAGAAGTTTGAGAGCATCGAGGCAGCGCTGCCCGACACCGACGTGCTGTACATGACGCGGATCCAGAAGGAGCGCTTCGCCTCTGCCCAGGAGTACGAAGCTGTGAGTGCCGGGGCTCAGGAGCCGGGGCTGGTGTGCCGGGCACCCCGACAAGAGGCCGGGGGGGTGGGTGGGGAGGCTCCTGGAGCTTGGTCAGCACCCTGGGTGTGGTCACGTCCTGTGGGTGTGGCAGGGACCTGGGGGAGCCGGGGCTGTGGCCTCATGCCCCCCTGCCCTGAGGTGCTGACAGGGCCCCTGTCTGTCTCAGTGCTTCGGCCAGTTCATCCTCACTCCCCACATCATGACCCGGGCCAAGAAGAAGATGGTGGTGATGCATCCCATGCCCCGCGTCAATGAGATCAGGTGACGTGACGAGAGTGGAGGCTCCCCTGGGGGCTGGCTGGGGGGCCCACTGAGGCCTGGCTAGGCCATCGCGGGCTTTGTGGTGACTCTCGCCTTCTCTCGCAGCGTGGAGGTGGACTCAGACCCCCGAGCAGCCTACTTCCGCCAGGCCGAGAACGGCATGTACATACGCATGGCTCTGTTAGCCACCGTGCTGGGCGTGCTGGGCCGCTTGTAGGGCCCCGCTCCTCAGCCTCCGGCCCAACTGCTGGGCACGGAATCCGGTGCCCCCCACGGGGGCCGCACACGCCGATGCTCTGGGGTATCCAGGTAGCTCCCGTGCTCATATGCACACATGTGCAGACCACACTCCTGGTATTGGACTGGACGGAGCTCTGCAGCACAGGGGTTAAACTGTCTCCCGCTTGCACCTCAATTCTGTACAGTTTTTCTACTGACTTAATAAATAGCTTAGCTGCCTCTAGTCCTGCTTCCTTGCATGTCTTTTTGCTTCAGCATAGGATGCCAAGTGTAATAAGCAGAGCTTTCTTCCAGAAAATGAGAACGGCAGGCTCCTGCTCTAGCCAGGGCTGAGCAGCCAAGTGCAGCATTATCGGAGCCATGGCTCTTTGGGGTCTGGGCAGGAACATGCTGTTCTGTTGGAGACCTGAGCCACGCAGATATATGTGCAGCCCTCCTTCCTCAATTAAGTTGCACTCCAAGTCCTGACATGAGTCCTGGTGAAAGGCTGAGCAGCCTGGCTGGTGAGGTTCATGATCCTGTAGGCCTCTTCTCTCCTCTGCCTGGTTCGTCCTTCAGTAGCTAAGGCGGCCACTGATCCTCACACCTCGCCTGGAAGTTCTCAAGCTGCCAGCACTGCTGGGAGCCCCTCCTGTCTGTTATCCATGGGAGCCTCTGCCTGACCCGGGACTTTTCAGACTGGACTAGGGACAGAGGGACAGATGCCCTGCAGGGCTGAGGGGCACTCTGGCTGCGAAACCCTGGGGTAGGGGACGGGTGCAGTAGCTCATGCGTGCAGGTTAGGGCCTCCGTGGATCTTTCAGCGTGTGAGTTGTTCCATCCCAGGAACTTCAGTAGCATTCGGGACATGTCGATCCCGCAGACTCACTGAGCGCCCTCTGGGTACAAAGCACCACGCACGGTGGGAGTACAGGGACGAACAAGATAGTTCTGCCCTCGGTTTTGAAGCCTCGGGTGGCATGGCATTAGGGATGCGTTGATTGAACACGTTTGCACGAGATGGCCCAAACATCACGCAGTGATGGCTCCACCGTCACCCAGGAAGAGCCTGCTTCATGCAAAGAGCTAGTGGCATGTTTCAGCGGTAGGAAAGGAGAAGGAACTCTTTTTTTTTAAAGCGTGAACAAGAACTTAACACATTTTTTTGGTTTTTGGTTTTTGGTTAATCCTCACCCAAGGATATTTTTTCCATTGATTTTTAGAGTGGAATGGAGGAGGAGAGATAGAGAAACATCGATGTAAGAGAGACCCATCGAATGGTTGCCTCCTGCACATGCCCCAACCAGCACCGGGAATCAAACCCACAACCCTTCAGGCTGCAGACTCTACCCCAGTGGTTCTCAACCTTCCTAATGCCGCGACCCTTTAATACAGTTCCTCATGTGGTGACCCCCAATTTCATTGTTACAAATTAAACATAATTAAAGCATAGTGATTAATCACAAAAACAATATGTAATTATATATGTGTTTTCCGATGGTCTTAGGCGACCCCTGTGAAAGGGTTGTTCAACCCCCAAAGGGGTCGCGACCCACAGGTTGAGAACCGCTGCTCTAACCACTGAGCAACTGGCTAGGGCAACACATTGTTTAATCTCATGCCAACTTTTCAACTGTTTCTGCAGATGCAGAAATTGTTACTGCGTGGCTTACCAGTCACATAGCTAGGGTTCACAACAGGACTACTTCAAACCCATCTTTCTATTAAACAAAAAGAAAACAGTCCTTTCCGGTTTTCAGGGCATCCAGAAGCAGCGGGAGAGACAAGCCACACAAATGAACCACCAAGAGAATAAGTCTAATGCATCCATGGGCAGCCAGTTTTCAGAAAAGAGCGATCAGCACAGATCTGGAGTCAGGAAGGCCCATGGAGCTGGGACTCGATTCGGGCTGGTTCCTGAGGAAGGGGCAGGCTTTGGCAGGTGGGTGGGAGGAAGATGAAGACACTTCTAGCACAGCTTGCATGGCAGTTCTGTGTCTGCAGCACAGCGAGGAGACCCAGCAGGCGTTCCTGCTCTGTCTAGTTAGGGTTGAGAGCCTGGTAGGCCAGACCAAGGGGTCTGGATGTAGATTCCAACAAATGGGAATTCATATCCACAGGCACTGTTTGAACAGGGTGGGTGAGCTATCGGGCCATCTGCTGCTCAGGGGAGCTGAGCTCTCTCCTGTCCCACTAATATCCCTTCCCAGGCTTCCAAACCCCGGCCCTGGCGAGTTCTTCCTCAGGTACTTGGAGGACTTGGTTGGTTAGAAAAGAGAGTTATCATTTAAAGAAGCTGCTGGTCCTCTCCAGAGCTCCTGTTACCCTTCTCGGGCTATTCAAACAAGTCAGAGATTATTCTCCCACGAACTTGGGAACCTGTCACACACAGATTCCCACGGAACTCGGAGAGCCTCGTCCTCAAGTGGAAGCAGTGTTTGCTGCCAAGCGGCAGGCAGTGTACTCAGTTGCTAAGTGGTGGGAGGTGTTTCTGCCCTGATCCTTTCTTTGGCTCTCCTCGTCATAACACAGCTCTCAGTTGACTAAACTCTTCCCCCTTTCAACCAGAAATGAGATCTTATTACACTGGGAAATAAAAGAAGCTACAAGAAACGAAAACAGCCCGGCCTGTGTGGCTCAGTGGTTGAGCATCAACCCATGAACCAGAAGGTCACTGGTCCCATTCCCTGTCGGGGCACATGCCCAGTTGTGGGCTCAATCACAGCCGATCGATGTTGATTCTGCCCCACTGATGTTTCTATCTCTCCTCTTTCTCTCACTAAAAAAATCAATAAAAACATATTTTTTTAAAAGAAAGACATAAAAACAGTCCTTTAAACAAAATACCCATATCTGAGCCTGTTCTACATTTATTGAGAAGGTCATAGGCCCCAGCTAATTATTAACCATAAAAAGTTTCCTGGTCTTTCCTCCTGAGATGTTTAAGAGATTTGATCTTTTTTTTTTTTAAGTTAACATAGCTCTAGTCACGTGCCAAGGACTGTTTGTTCTAGCACTTCGCAATATTCACATTCTTTTTACTTTGACTTTCAGATGAACCCTTATTTCCCCCCAAGTCTCGTGAAAAGAGGTCCGACCTAACATGTTCACTAGTCACCGCAAAGTCATTTCCCCCAACTATTCACTGTTTATGAAAAAAATCGCCTCCAAATAGGCATTCCATTTGGAGCTCTGTCGCCTTCATCCTGTTCCTGTCTCATCACTAATGGACGGCAACGGGTGCACCTCGGGGCTTCAATTTGAAAGGGTAGAGTTGGGAGTTCCCGAGGTAACATTGGCAGGCGTCTCTGATTCTGTAACAATATCCCATAGACTGTGGGAGACAGTGGCTGGTGGAGGCCTGGAGCAGAGAATGAGCACGAGGTGGAATGAGTGCATGGGAAGATAGTTTAGGAGCAGCATCTGGAAGAGATGGGGGTAGGAGCCATTCCACCACCCATTAGGATGTTGCACTAAATGCAGACCATGGGTGAAGAGGGTCTGGACTAACAGACAGGAATGGATGCTATAAAATACTAAGGCCAGTGTGGCTCAGTGGTTGGGCTTGACCCATGAACCAGGAAGTCACGCTTCAATTCCAGGTTGGGGCACATGCCCAGGTTTCGGGCTCAATCCCCAGTAGGAGGCGTGCAGGAGGCAGCCAATCAATGATTCTCATCCCTGATGTTTCTATCTCTCCCTCTCCCTCTCTCTGAAATCAATAAAAATATATTTTAAATAAGTAAAATACTAAGATAGGAAAGAATGGAAAATGACTCCACGGTGTGGGGACCTTGAGATTGGGAGAATGAGGACTGGCATAGAGCAGAGAGCCAGTTTGGGGGAGGGAAGGATGGAGTATTTGGGCATTATATGGTCAGTTGTTATGGGGCATCTATATGGAGATGTCATTTAGATAATGAAGCTGGGGAACTGGGGAAAGGTACAACAGAAAAATATGTGACATTTATCTATATATATAAAAGCCTAAGCAACTGTTACGACCAGTCGACCAGTTGCTATGATGCGCATTGACCATCAGGGGGCAGATGCTCAGCGCAGGAGCTGCCCTCTGGTGGTCAGTGTGCTCCCACAGTCAACCTCCCACGGCCGGCCAACCTCCTGCAGTCCCTCCCCAAAGCTGGCCAGCCCAATTGGCCCCAATCAGCCTGATCGGGACTGGGCGAGACGGCCCCAGTCATCAGCCAGGCTGAGGGACCCCACCTGTGCATGAATTCATGCACCGGGCCTCTAGTATGTGATAACACGGTACCATCGAACAGGAACTTGATTCACTAGGGTATCCCAAGCATCTAAAACAGTACTGAGTACTAAAATAGTAGATGGTCAATAAACATTTGTTGACTGAATCATCAACATAAGCAGCTTTGTGGTGGTAAAGTGAACACCAGATTTTATGGGCTTAGTGAGGGAGGGACTGGTTTAGAGGCTAGGGTCCCAAGAGGCAAGGGAAAGAGTGTTGGGATGGGACCTGACGGGGAGTAGGAAAGGCTGGGAGAGCTGATGAACCCACAGGAGACTAATGAAAGGGTCGCCGAGTTGGGCTCAAGGGGGAAGGTAGACACTGTGAGTTTGTGGTCGTTTTGGGGAGACAGGTCCAGGGCAGGGCAGGCATGTCACCCACCCTGAGGACCCCTAGAAGATAAATTCCTCCCTCCTCGAGAGGGCCCTGGTTAGTTACCACCACAGGCTACGGCAGATTCGCCCTGGGGAGTCAACGTGTAAGGCATCTGCGGGGAGCCTGGGGACTGAGAACACGCGATGGGCTTTGCACTGAGCCCTCGGCCATTTGTTCACCATCTTTCCATCCTTCCATTCCTTTACCAACAGTCAGTACTCAGTGCCAGGCTGTGAGCTGGGTGCTGGGGAGGCAAATATGAGGAAAGCAGTGCCTTCCCTCAGGGCAATCTGCCGATCAGCATCTGTAGGGCATACTCTCCCCCAACCTTACCCCCCATTATTGCGCCTCCAGCAGTCCTGTGAGACCTGATCCAAACCCTGCTCTGGTGCAGCAGGTGGGCTGGAGGGAGGGGAGCAAGGAGGCGATCTGACCTCTGGGCAGATGTCAAGGTCAGGGAAAAGCAAGTTTGCTATTGTAGGGTCTCAAACCTGCTTATTTTGGTAAACGTTAGCTGCCTTACTTCCTGGGTTTGGTCCCCTTGTTTCTCCCTAGGTTTTTGGCTAAAGTCCTGTTGAAATGTATAACCTATTTTGGCTGAGCCAAAGGAAACAAGAGGCTGGAATTGCATGTGCAGACTGTTTGGGTCAGAGAGAAAGTCAGGCAGCAAACCCTGGCACAGATGCCATGGGCACAGGACCAAATGGAAGAGGAAAGCTCGGGCGGGTGGCACCTGGAGACCCACCCACACAGTGCTTTCCTCTTCTATTCTGAGGTTTCATGTTTTAAGAATGGAAAGTGCTCTGTACAAGCGCCTGCACCTTTCCCTCCCAGCGTAGCTCTAATCTAGGGCAGGGGAGGCTGCTGATGGCTGCACTTTCCTTCTCTCCAGTAGTGAGGCGCCCACTTAGAAACCGACCACAGAGCCTCCCAGAGAGCATGGGGGTTCTGGTGCTGCAGGGGAGGCGGCCAGGAGATGTGCCCTTCCCCAGGGTGGCTACCATGGCCTCTAGATGGTGCCCAGTGCGGAGGGTCAGCTCCGCTCGGAGGACACCTGTCCTCTGAGTGCGCTTTGCCCAGGCCTGGTGGGAACTGCTCCCTGGCCTGCAGGATGCTGTAGCCGGGGAGCAGGGCGGGGCAGGGAGAGGCAGGGAGTGATGCTGAAGGAGAGAGGCACAAGCTCTGGCCACCCGGCCCTCCTTCCTACTCATTCTCCTTGCACTTTCTCTCTCCCATCCTGGAAATCGGGGTCTTTGTCTGTGGGATCATCTCTGATCCCAGTTCCATCCACAACCTCGGGCTCTGCCCCACAGAAGCCTGGGAACTGCCCAGCGCCCCCCCACCTCCTCCCTGAAGGTACTGGCCAGGTGCTGGTGGGATGGCCCTGGAGCTCATGGCAGAGACAGGGTGGCCCTGGGACCTCCCAGAGCTGGGGGTGAAGAGTCCTTCAAGCATAAAGGAAACTCCCTAAATGCAGCTCTCCGGGGAGGTGGGGGATCTGCCAGGAAGAGGGCCAGCGCTTTCCCATCCTGACTCAGGCCCTGAGATCCCTCCGGAGCCTCTGCTCAGCATGGCACGGGCCAGGGGGGAAGAGGGGTGCTGCTCCCCCTCTGACGTCCAGCTCAAGGCAGCAAGGATGGGCCCAGTCCTTTAGACTGGCCTGCACTGAAGTCCCTGAAGGGGCAGCAGGGGCACTGGAGGGAGGAGGACACAGCTTTATCACTCTGCTCTTCCTCTTAAAAAAAAAAATAATATATATATTTTATTGATTTCAGAGAGGGAGAGATAGAAACATCAATGATGAGAGAAAATCACTGATTGGCTGCCTCCTGCACGCCCCACACTGGGGACTAAGCCTGCAACCCGGGCATGTGCCCTGACTGGGAATCGAACCGTGACCTCCTGGTTCATGGGTCAGTGCTCAATCACGGAGCCACGCTGGCTGGGCACCCTGCTCTTCCTCTTGACCCCAGACAGACTGTTCCCCTAGCCTGCTGGGTCCTCAGTCCTCACCCTTGGACAGAAAGGTGTGTCTGTCCCTGCCAGCTGGCCCAGCAGACCCCAGATAAGCAGCGCAGTGAGGAAGGCGGGGCCTGTCCACCTGCCCGACATTCCCCGGGCCCAGTCTCTGCAGCCTCCCAGCTGGCTGTTCTGTCTGGATGGTCTCCTGTCTCCTGTGAGCACGCCTACAGCTGCACTCGCAGGATGACAATCCTATCTCCCTTCCTCCTGACCACCTCTCCTTCTCTGGCTCTCCGTTGCCTCTGCCCCTCGCCCCTCGCCCCCTGGCTAACCAGCTGTGTAACAACCTGCCAGGGCTGGGTTGATGGATGACAGGCCTCCCCCCTCCGCTCTTCCTCCACCTCCCCTTCGCTCCCCGCCCCTTTCCAGTCCTTTCTCCTCACCTCTCCCTCGGCCACATATTCTATCATCAGGGAAGGGCCACAGGGCAAGGCCGCTGGATACGCTGAGGGGAAGGTGGGCTGGGGAGATAACAGGCAGTGCCGGCAGCTCCTGCAGATGAGGGTTTCCTGGCCCCCTTGGGAACGCTGTACACCCGAAGGAGGACGCTCCCTGTCCCTGACTGGAGGGGGGGGCGGGCGGGGGGGGGGGCGTGGAAGACGGCTGGGGCCTCGGAGCAGTCAGAACCGAGTTTGAATCTCAACTCGGAGTTATCAGCATCAGGACCCTGGGCGGTAAGCCTCAGCTTCCCCACAATGGAAGGTGCAGATATATCGACCTCAGTGCCTTGCGCTCAGGGTTAGCTCAGTAAATGCTGGCTCCTGTCTCCGCTGTCGGGGTGCTGGGCCACCCTGTTCCCCGGAAATCTCTCCCCTGCACCCGGGGTTCCACCAACGCTAGGCCTTCCCTACAGGCTCTGTACCCGGCGCGCTCACACCCACATGCCATGTAGTCCCTCTGCGTACAGTTAGGAAGCTGGAGGCAGAGAGGTTACCAGTGACCAGAGGGTAAACGAGAGCAGAACCACGGAGCCAGAGTTCAGAGCCCAGGCCCTGGGTACCGGCAGGAGCAGGCGGCTGAGAAAGGAGCCCAGAAACTCAGCTGGGCGAGAGCTTCGAAGGGGCCTGCGTGGGGCAGTGCCCTCAGCGTCCCCGGATCTGTCTCTCGCTTCAACAGTGTTTGCACGGAACAGACCCAGGGGCACCCCTTCTTCCAGCCTCCCAGCCCCCTCCAACCTCTTTTCCAGTCACCACCTTGGGAACCACCTCAGCCATCCTCAGCCTCCAAGACCAGCGACACCTGTTTTTGATCTTAAGTCCTTATTGCCCAACAACCATGAGCTCCCAAACTCGTCAGAATTATTCCACGGAGGTGGAGGCCCCGTCTACCCCCTGGCTGACCTGCATCCGCGGCTCCCACACCTACCTCTCTACCTCTCTCCGGGCTTCTGTTTGGACCCGAGGACGTGGCTCTGGAGGGTGTGGTCACTTCCGAGAGAGCGCGCTACTGCTCAAAGACGCAAAACCAGCGCGGTGGCCGCATTCTCTCCAGGACGCGCTGGAGCCTCCCCAAGATGAGTGGGCAAAACTCAGGACGCCATGGAAGCCGCCCTGGCCTTGGAGAGGAGCCTGAACCAGGCCCTTGTGGACCTGCCTGCCCCGGTTCTACCCGCAGACCCTCGTCTCTGTGACTTCCTGGGGAACCACTTCCTGGGTGAGGAGGTGAAACTCATCAGGAAGATGGGCGACACCTGACTCACCTCCGCAGGCGCCGGCCTCCAGGCTGGGCTGGGCGAGTGTCTCTTCTACAGGCTCATCCTGACCCTCAAGCACAACTAGGAGCCTTTGGAGCCCAGAGGCCTGTGAGGGGCCCCTCTGCATCCCCTGGTGTCTGGCTTTTGCCTGAGCCTCTCCCTGAAACCACTAGCCATCCTTCTAACCACCCTGAGCCCTCTCCCGTGCTTGGACCACATGGAAACAATAAAGCTTTTTGTAGCGCTCCCCCCTTCCCCGCCAAAAAAAAAGGGGGGCCTGGTGGGAATGAGAACGGGCTCTGCTCCTGACCCTGCCACTCACTGGGTGACCGTGGGGAAGTCCTGTTCCCTCTGAGCCTCAGCTGCCTCTTCCTCCTCTTGCAGGGGTGGGGCAGAGGGACTGCGTGCTCTGTGAGGTCTCTTTCTGCCTTGGACAGCCTGTTCCCTCCCCTGCAGAGGGACCCAGCGCTGTGTATGTAGGTGGGCCTGCAGCTTAGGGCTGTTCATAAGGTGAACATCTAGTCCTCATTTCCCCCCAACCTCCATTTCCTCTCTTCCCCACCCCCATCCTGTCGCTTGGGGCCTGTAATCAATGAGCCGTAAAATGGGAAAGTATCAGGAACTAGCAAAGCATGGAGAGCAGCTGGGGCAGGGGCAGCCCAGCTCCCGGTGGGATGGGCCGCCAGCCTGTCACCTTGGCCCAGCCTCCCACGTCCTCCTCAGGCCGCCAGTGACCCAGCTGGGCCCAGGCCCCCAGCTAAGGATCCGAGTGGGGAGGCCTATTTCCGGCCAGTCCGAAGGCCTCACGTTAAGAAGAGTAATGGAATCTCTGTGTACTGACGTGAAGAGGTGCAGCCAGGGTGTCTGAGTCATGAAAGCAGGTTAAACAATAAAGTGATCCCGTTAGGTTATTAATAGAAGTGTTTGCGTATATAAAAACATGAGCGGGGAGATTCCGGACTGCGGATAGCAGCTACCTCTGGGAGTAGCTTATAGGGCAGTGGTGGCGAACCTTTTGAGCTCGGCGTGTCAGCATTTTGAAAAACCCTAACTTAACTCTGGTGCCGTGTCACATAGAGAAATTTTTTGATATTTGCAACCATAGTAAAACAAAGATTTATATTTTTGATATTTTATATATTTAAATGCCATTTAACAAAGAAAAATCAACCAAAAAAATGAGTGTCATAGGTTCGCCATCACTGTTATAGGGGGAAACATTCACTTTCTACTTTATACACATTTCCTTTGTTGAACCCTTCAAACAAGCATATATTTATAATATGCTTTAGTAACAAAAAGGAGATAATTTCATAATAAAATTACTTCCATTACTGGGTGGTGGGGGGAGCCTGGCAGAAACACGCACAGGCTAATAAAAAATGCTGCTCGGGGCTGGGGCTTGATCAGCTGTGGTGGGAAGGCCAGTGAACTCTGCTGATCCGAAGCACTAGATCTCAAGTCAGCACAAGCAGTTTGGTTTTTAAAAAGCAAAAATCAATTCCTCAATGGGTCTGGTTTGTCAGATCAGATCTATATGATTCTATATGATCCTGAAGGCAAAAGGGGAAGAACTGTAAGAGGGCCTTGGTGTCCGCAGCCCAAACCTGGACCGAGGGTGGGCAGTCAGGGCTGAAGGCCCCTCCCCTGGCCTCATGCAGCTGAGAACCGAGCCCACATCAGCCCCGGGGTCCAACCACGCTCCCCCAGAGTGACGCAGCTTCCCTCTGCCCAGCCCGAGGCAGGCACCGTGGTCTGGGGGAGCCTTTAGGAATGACTCCCAGAAGCCCTTCGCTCCTTGCCTTCCAGCCCAGGCTGGCGCATGCTGAGGAGGGGAAGGTGGGACGAGCCTGCGGGTTCCAACCTATATCGCTGGGAGGTACATTTGATGGTGGAGGGGGCGGCTGGGGAGGCGTCGCGGGCTGTGGAGGTCACTTGGACTGTCGGATGCTGTCCGTGCTCAGGTGACGGATTCCATTTCCCGCCCCAGGAGTCAGCACGGCTGAAGGATGCAGTGACACACACGTTTATTGTGGAGCTGCAGTGGATCCTCCCTCTCTCTGGGAAAGCCCAGGGCACAGCACCAACAGAGGGATAGACAGACCCCCAAAGGGACACATGGATGGTGCAGACTCAGAGACCATAGCGCAGCCACACAGGCACAGAGAGACACAGGCCACAGCACCAAGAAACACACACACACACGCACACACAGACAAAGCCACAGGGCCAGAACACACGGACAAAGTGCAAGTTTTGGGGCTCCTGCATAGACAGAGCGAGGGCCACGTGGGGAGGGGCCCCTGATGACCTCCCCCAGGCCTAGGCACACCAACAGCACACAGACAGGCAGATGCCCCAGCCAGCGGCCAGCCTGCCACACAGACAAATGAACTGCACGGAAAGGATGCTCGTGGCTCCCCAGACCGTGGGGAGCTGGGACCCCCACCCCCCACTGCACTGGTTCCCTGGTCAGCCCAACTCCCACCCCACTCCCCCCTTACTTTGGTCTTGCCCACTGGGGCTTGGGGCTGGGGAGTTGGCAGGTGGCAGGAGGGAGAGAGGAAGGGGTAAGGGCCCAGCTGAGAGCCTAGGGCTGAGCCAGGGCCTGGCAGTGGGCAGAGAGCAGGGCCAGCTCAGGCTTGGGGAGGCTCCTGGCAGCGCAGGCACTGGTCCATCTCAGACTGGTACTGCTCAACCTGCAGGGTACAGCTGGAGAATCCAAATCGGGAGTAGAGCCGGGATGTGGCTTCGGCCAGGACAGCATCTGGGTCCGCAGTGGAGTCTGTGGGAAAGTGATAAGAGACAGCAGGTCCCCAGGGGAGCCGGGAACCAGGCCGGGGCCAAGATAAGGACCAGTGAAGGGGGACCCGGGAGCGTGCACAGCATTCAGGCCAGGCTTCAATAGGGATCTTTATTTGCTTTCCGTGTTGTATGAAAAGCATAAAAACGCCAAAGAAAAGGCTGGACTCACCCCAAATCGACCAGGCTAACACACTAAACTGTTCTTATTTTTCTATTCTCTTCTGCTCTCCGAGTATCAGAATACAGCCCTTCAGCAGCCAGGCCACCCAATTTTCCGGGACAACCCAGATGTTAAATACTCTGTCCCACTGCCCCCCTAGAGCCATCAAATATCCCACAAAGTATAATATTTTTGGCATCCAAACTGCATGTCTCTGATTGCTTCCTGCATCTGGAAGAAACTCAAAAATCCTTTGTCAGCTTGTGAGTCACCATATATATTTTTAATAGTTGAATCATAATGTAGAGATAATTTTATATTCAGCCTTTCCTTTTAGCATTATACCACAAACAGTTTCCCTAGTTGCCATACAGTATTCATAGTCATCGTTTTCAGCAGATATGTGGTAGCACTGAGTGGAGGGGCTGGATTTACCTAACTGTGCTTCATCACTAGTAACTAGGTACTAGTGATCTTGTAAAGGGTTACTAGTTCCCTGCTCTACTTGGAGAGGGAGAGGGAGAGGGAGAGAGGGAGGGGAGAGGGAGAGAGGGAGAGAGGGAGAGAGGGAGAGAGGGAGAGAGGGAGAGAGGGAGAGAGGGAGAGAGGGAGAGAGGGAGAGAGGGAGAGGGAGGGGGAGAGGGAGAGAGGGAGAGACTGAGACAACCTCAGTAATATCCACCTCTGTTTTGCGGGGGGAATGCTTCTAGGAATCACTGGCTGGGCCAGTGTGGACTCACCGATGGCCAGATGTGCAGAGGCAATGTGGTACGTGAGCGTCAGGGACCACATGTGCAGTTCATGAGTGGCTTGGACTCCTGGCACTGACAGCAGTGCATCCCTCACCGGCTCAAAGCCCACATTGTGAGGGGCACCTGCAAGCAGCATCCACCAAGCCTTACTACTGGGGCTATTCCTGCCCAGGGACAACCCCCACCAGACCCCCTCTCCCCCATTCTGTACCCCCTCAGCCTGTGACCCCACAACTCAGCCTGTGCCTGAACCCTCCTTCCAGCAAGAGGCCCATGGCCCCGGCCTTCTCCCCACACTCATCAGAGAGAAGAGAGGCGCCCCGTGCTGGAGTGAGGTCAGAGAGGGCCCAAAGGATGGGGAACAGTGGGTCTGATTCACCTTCCATGAGGACACGGAGAACATCTCGGAGGGTGGGAGCCGAGGACCCCAGGGCGCAGATAGAGAAGAGAAAGGTGCTGATGGGATCAGCTGCCTTGCACTGAGGCTGAGACAAAGAGAGACCCCTAAGCCCGAAACCAGGGACCTTTCAGAGGAAGATCTACGGGTGTCCTAGGCCCCTGAGAACCCTGCTCAGGGGAACGGGGCCAGGACCCCAGGCAGGGATCCTAGGGAGCCAGGAGCTGGAATCGGGGAAGGAGGCTGTGGGTCCTGGGAAGGCGGGGATGGGGGGTGGAGTTGGGGGAGGAAGGCTGGGACAGGCCTGGTGGACAGTACCTTGAAGTAGATGAGGATGGAGGCAGCCAGCACCCCAAGGCTCTGCAGGAGGTCCCCCAGTACATGCACAAAGGCCGCCCGGACACTGGTGTTCCCCAGGGGCAGATGCTCCCCAGGCCCCTCCTCCAGCGGTGCATACTCAGCCCCCCTAGACCCATGGCTGTGCTGGGGCCCAGCCTGGTGCAGCACAAAGGCCATTCTGAGGGGGAAGCAGAGCAGCTCAGCCCAGGGGCCTGCTCCCAGCCTCCTCTGCCTATTTCCACACCTCCCCCTCTCTCCTTCCCCTCTCACCTCCCCATGAGCTCTTTCTCCACTATATTCTCCCTGTGTTCCCAGCCCCAGGAAGAAGACAACATTGAGAAAAATAGTGCCGCCTGGGGGCAAGAATAGAGCAATAGAGCGCATGGTGCCAGAGATCTGCATTCAGATGCTGGCCCTGCTACTTAAATAGCTATGCGGCCTGGGTGGTTGTGAGCTTTTAATGAGAGGATACTGATGACAGTCCCAGCAAGAGTGGCTGGTACACGGCAGGCCTTTAACGAGTGTCTGTTGACTGAATTTTCGGCCTCCCCCAGTTGTCTCTCAGGCATTCTCAGGGCAGCCTGCTGAGAACCAGTGCTTTGCGTTGCCTGTCTGTCTGCAAGGGGAGGACCTGCTCTCCCAGCCTGGAGGAGGGCCCCTTGCCCTGAACCCCACAGGTGGCTGCTCCATACTGGACCGTACAGCAGATTGGCACAGACTGCGATGCCCGCGGTCACCAGCATGGCGCCCCCCTCGATGTGGTAGTCGCTGTGCAGCAGGCGGATGAAGGCCAGGTACAGGAGGATGCCCGTGACCATCCAGAGGGAGATCACAGAGGCCAAAGCCCCCAGAGTCTCTGCAGGCAGAGACAAGCTATCAGAGACCTGCCCGGGACCCTAGGAGGTGCCCTCCAGCAAGACTGGAGGGTCACCAGCTCATGCAGGAGCCATACCTGAGCGATGCCAGCCAAAGGTCATGGTGCGGGTGGCTGGACGGGTAGAGAGCCAGAGAGAGAAGAGGCTGCCCAGCATGCTGCCCACATCCGCCAGCAGGTGGGCTGCGTCGGTCATAATGGCCAGGCTGTGTGCTAAATACCCACCTGCAAGGGTAAAACAATGCACATTTGCTGTGTAGGCATGAAAATGGGGGCGGGGGGCATACACCAAAATGTGAGCTATGGTTTTTCACTGGTGATGGGATTATAGATCGTTTTTATTTTCTTCTTTTCACTCATCCACATTTCCTAGTTTTTCTACAATGACATTTTAATAACAAGAACATAGGGCTTTGAAAAGAGCAGTTATCACAGAGTCCAGCCCTGGACCTCGCCCCGAACCTCCCCTGGTGCTGTCCTTCACTCTCTCCTGTTTCTGGATCCCTGGGCACCCAACTCCCAAGTGCCAGCCATCCCCCTCTTCTCTGCACCGCCAACCCCTGGCACATCCTGGGACTCTGAGTGGAGAGTGGCTTAGGCAGATGTCGGGATGATGGGGTTGGAGGAGCAGCTCTCCAACTTACCAACCACCTCCCCGGCCATAAAGACGCAGCACACAGCGCAGGCGACGCATAGCTGCCTCTGCGCCCGCAGCCTCTCAGGGGTGAGGCCGGGCGGTGGCAGGGGGTCCCTGTGGCAGTGGAAAGTTGTCTCCTCAGCTGTGGACTCCATGGGCTCTGTGAAGAGACTGAGGTGGGCAACATGGTTCAACTGGGGCCTGGCTCACGGGCTGACTTGCTCCTCACTCTCAGATCCTGGATCCTGCGGACTGGCTCCATCAGATGTGGCCCATCTCTCACTCCTTCCCAAGGCCTGGTCACACCCGGCACCTTGTGGACAGAGGGCCACACGAGAGATGGGGCCTAGATGAACACTCAGATCCCAGCCTTTCTTTTCTTTTCATACACATTTCCCAGCTGGAAAGCACCTTAGAGATGGTCTATTCCAGTGGTCGGCAAACCGCGGCTCACGAGCCACATGCGGCTCTTTGGCCCCTTGAGTGTGGCTCTTGCACAAAATACCATGTGCGGGCGCGCACGTATAGTGCGACTGAAACTTTGTGGCCCATGCGCAGAAGTCGGTTTTCGGAAAGGAGATAGACGAAACAAGTATACAAGACGAGTGTGGATGGGAGAGTTGGAAGGGGTCGACCTCAGCGAACGTACCTCAACCAGACTGAGGACGTTTTTAGCAAAGGCCAGCTTAGGAGTACCCTAATTAAGTTAATAACAATGTGCCTACCTATATAGTTTAAGTTTAAAAAACTTGGCTCTCAAAAGAAATTTCAATCGTTGTACTGTTGATATTTGGCTCTGTTGACTAATGAGTTTGCCGACCACTGGTCTAGTCTAACACCTTATTCAAGAAAGTGGAAGTGTGAGGCATGCGTCTATCTGACTGACCTGGAGCAGTTACTGTCTGCTCCTAAGGTTCCCATGCAGATGCAAGAAAAAAAGGGTCCTGGTGCTCTGATTATGGCAGCCAAGACTGCATGGGGGACACAGTTAAAAAACACGGAGTTTTTACAACTCAGACATTACCTTGTAAACACTTGAGTCTATTTTACTCCAAAGAAGAATCTAAAATATGAGCTTACAAGAGAAGTGTTGGAAAATTATTCCCCTACACCCTTGCCCTCTAATTCCACTTTTAAAAGCTTAGGCCCTAGCCAGGTAGTTGGTTAGAGCATCATTCTGATATGCCAAGGCTTCAGGTTCAATTCCGGGTCAGGGCACATACAAAAATCAACCAATGAAAGCATACATAAGTGAAACAACAATTGATGCTTCTCTCTCTCTCTCAAATCAATTTAAAAAAAATAAAAGCTTGCCCTGGCTGGTAGCTCAGTGGATAGAGTGTCGGACTACGGACCAACGGGTCCTGGTTTGATTCTGGTCAAGGGCACGGAGTACCTCAGGTGCCGGATCCTCCCCAGCCAGGCCCTGGTCGGGGCATGTGCAGCGTGCAGGAGGCAACCAATCGGTATGTTTCTCTCACATCGATATTTCTCTCTGTCTTTCCCTCTCTAAAAATCAATGGAAAAATATCCTCTAGTGAGGATTTAAAAATAAAAATTAAAAAAATGAAAGATTTAGGAGAGCGAGAGGACTTATGCGGGCCACACAGTTAGTGGTAGAGCTGAGACACACACCATTTCGTGATGAGAGGCACCGTAAGAAATACAAAATGAGCAAATCATCAAACGTAACCCTTCCTGGTCTCCGGAGGTAGCTGTAGCCCTTAGAGCAGGTGACATGCTATCAGGGCTCAGATAGAGAGACACATAGATTCCAGTAGGGAAATCAGGTTAAAACGGAAGGAGGCACCACGAGAAGGGCCTTGAAAGATGGGGGGGGGGCTTTTGATAAAGATGCAGCGCACTTACCAGGAAGAGGTGACAGGAAGGGAAGGTGGTGTGAAAGTGTGTGGCAGGACTCAGCACATGATCCTGGCCTTAGTGCCTCCCTCCCAGACCCACCTCTTGTGCCTCCACTCCCAGATCCTTCACTTTCCTCTCCAGACATGCAGCTGAAGGGCAGCCCTTTAAGGGGGGAGTGGAATGTTGGGACCCAAAAAGTCCGAGGTTCCTGGCACAGAGAACGAATGGCCGGATTCCAGAGCGGGGTTGCCATGGGGAGGCGGTGTGCACACTGCTGTGGCTGGCGACGGCAGCAGTAGGAACACTGGCTCTGGAGTCTGCCGCACGTTAGCTGGACTCCAGTCTGACCACTTGCTGCAGAGGCCTCCCGTGACAAACGAATGGGGCTGAAGGCCTCATCTGGGGATGCCAGGGGCTGGGCTCAGGCTGACTAAGGTTTAAGTCCCTGCGAGCCCAATTCTCACCCCCACTGCTGTCGATGCAACCTGAACCCCAGGAAGAATAGAACCTTCCACAGGATAAAGGACCTCAATACAGTCCTAGAAACGCTCGCGGAAGTGTGACAAGAATGCCTATGAGTGAACATGAAGGCCCAGACAGAAACGCGGTCACAGCAGTGAAGTGGCGAGGGTGCCTGGAGCCTTCTGGCTGAATTGAGGTGTGAGGGAAGAGGGGGGACCTTTGTGTTTGCAGGGAAAATTCAAGTGCTGGCAGGTAGATTAATTCGTTGGAATTTCCTTCCGAGACTTAGCACCTGGATAGGTAGGATTCTAGGTGTGTTTCCAGAAGGGATGGGGAGATGAGGGTGGCTTTCAAATCCATCCTCATTCAATGAGGTGTGCCAGGCAGCGTGCACATGCTGAAGCCGGGTCTAGCGGGAGAGACAGATGTGTCGCAAATGACCGACTAAGCAAGGAGAGGCCGGGGCCAGGAGGGCTGTGAACAAAGGACTTTGGAACACAGGGGAGGGAGAACTTGACAGAGGGAGAGATGGAGAAGATGAGACCCAGGTGGAGAAGGGGAAGCCAGACCCATGGAATGACAATGGCAAGATATTCCGCTTGGAGTTTAAGTGTGAAGAGCCAGGGGAAGGAAGAGGAGGATAAAGGGAGAGACCCTGATTGATGGAGCACATCTTTCCTGAGCCCTGAGGTGCCCTTGCTGATGGACCAGTTTGCAGGAAGAGAGGAGAGGAGATCGAGGGATCCAGACCAGACCAGGCCAGAGGCTCCCTGTGCAGAATTTCAGAGGAGGGGCGGGGCGGGAGGGAAGAGCCTCTTTCAGAAAATACTGCAGGATTTGGTGACTAATGGTCAAGTGGGAATGGAGATGAGCAGGGAGTCAGGGATGTGGGTTTGAAGAGCAAACAGAGAGAGGCCGAGGGGCCCTCTGAGGGGCCTTGGGGCCGCGGTTCAGATGCCTTTCCTGGCCCTATAAGGCCCTGTAAGGCCCAGTGCGGCCAGTCGTCAAGGTAGCCAGCCACCCATCAACAGGCTGCTCCCTTTTGTTCTGCAGAAATTGGGCCCTAAAGCCTCACTGGGTGTGGGTGTGGGTGTATGTAGGGGGTGCACGCTGTTTAGAAAGAAGGGAAGGCAGTTTTCTCTCCCTCGCCCTCTGAAACCCTCCACAGACAACAAATAAGGTAGAGAGATGTAGGGAGGGCAGAGGGTCTGAAGCAGAGACAAATGAAGAGGTGCGGGGCCAGGGCCGCAGCCCCCGCGTTGCCCAGGTCTGCAGTCCCCGCTCACGCACGCCCCCACCCACCCCGGTTTGCAGCCCCGGCACAGAGAAAGGACCAGAAACACAGGGAGGCACCACCGCAGAGACAAAGGGAGCGGGGCTGGGGGGAAACAGAGAGGCAGGGGAAGGTGAGATAAAGAGACAAACGGACGGTCGGCCACCAGACAAAATGGCCAGCGGAGGTGACCACGGAGGTCCTGCCTTA
>NW_005871333.1:690036-711564 GCF_000147115.1 Myotis lucifugus
TTATTTGGCGCCTTCAGACAGGGGTTTTTTTCCTTGGGGTCCCACATCAACCTGTTTTCTTATTCTTTTATTGTAAAAAAAAAAAAATGCAATCCAAATCATTTTCCGCGGTTGAATTAACACACCCCTACACAACGGAACCCGACCGCGTGCCTGGCCGGGGCGAAGGGGGGGCCTGGCCGCCGCCTGCCCGGGCGTCCTCCCTATTCAATCCAAGCCGCCCCCGTGGATTCGCGGTCCCGCGGGGCTCTCCAGGGAGTCGTTTCCGAGCCCCCCGCGGCGGGAGCGGGTTCCATGTCCCCGCGGCCCGACCGTCCAGGCCCCGCCGAGGGAGGGGAGGCGGGCCGGCCCCGCGCCTAGTCCCAGCGCCCGCCGACCCCGGGCTCTCCGCGGGGCAGCGGGGCCACCAGAGGGGAGGGAACTGCGGCGACTGTGGCGCGGGGAGTCCGAACTGCGGCTCCCGCGGCCGCGGCAGCCCCGCCCCGCGTGGGGCGAGCTCCCCAAGCCCCGCCTCCGGGCGCCCCGCCTGCCTCCCCAGGCCTCAGCCCCGCCCCGCAGCCCCACCCCCAGATGCAGAGCCCCAGGGCCCCGCGCGGGAGCCAGGTCCGGGGTGGAGGTGGGGGTGGGGGGCTGGAGCCCTCGGCACCCCCGCCGGGTTCAGAGACGCCTAATTTCCATAGCCCCGCCCCCGAGTCTTAGCCCCGCCCACCTATTCCCGGCCTCTAGCGGGGTGGGGAGGGGGGTGTCTCCTGGACCAACCTTCATCCAGGTGACTTTGCCCCCCGTAAGCGGACGCGCGGGCATCTCCGCTTCCGCCACCCCGTCACCTCTGACCCCCGCCCCCACACGGCGGCAGAAACAGGTGCGGTCCAGTACCCGTCTCAAGAGAACCAGGAGGAGTGGGGTGAGCGGGTGCGGCATCTGGGAGAGCACCCAGGACTCCCGCCAGAAACCACTTCGCGGAGGAAGCTGGGTCAGAAGTCGTGAGCTCACTCTGCTGCCAAGCACGGTGCCGTCCATTACCATTTATTTTTATGCAGAAACTTTGGATGACAAAAAGCTTCCTGCTCTCCTTCGATCTGTTCTTACCCCTCTTTTTCGGATGAGTAAACTGAGTCCCAGAGAAAGAAGAGTCCCAGCCGGTCCTGGAGCCGGTGAATAAAGGGCTGGAACCCGGGGCGCTGCACTGGTGACTGGAGAGAAGGCCGGGCCCGTCGCTCAGATTCCGGAGCAGCTGAAGGAGGGAGGAGGGTGCGCCCTCCCTCGGGGGTCACAAGACGCGGTTCCTGGAGGGAGGCTGCGGGCAGCTTGCCAGCAGGTGGCTCCTTACCTCAAACCGGTAGCGCCTTCCGGGCATTGCCTCCCTTGAACTGGGCCCGGGATAAGGAGTGACTTACCGCAAAGTGGGTGGCCCACCTGGAGCTGAAGCCTCAAAGGCTCAGTGCGCTCTGCCCTCACACCTGCTGTCGTGTGGATTGAAAGGTGGGTGGTGATTGGACTGTGCACTCCAAGCTGCGATTCTGTTACCGCGGAGGATCCGTATGAGGAGGCGGAAGAGGGAAGCCCGCATGGGAAACGTGGAGGGCGGGAGTGGTTAGTAAGCCGCGGCAAGAAACCCATCAACCGCACCCTGCAGAACACACCGGGCTCCTGAATGTTGGGACTCTGTTATTCCAAACAATGAGACCACGTGTGCACTTCCAAAAACAAAAACAGAGCATGTGCCAGATAGAGTGGTTAGAAGTGATGGGGTTAATCCGGGAGGGCTTCGCGGAGGAGGTGAGGTTTGGACGGATTAGGCAAACTAGCTGGGCGCGGGCTGGCTGTTCCTGCGGGGGAGAGTGCGGCTGGTGCCAAGGTTTTCGGGCGGCGTGCGCGTAGGTATCGTATCGAGCCGGGGAGTCGTGCGAAACGGAAGAACCGGAGGGTCTTTGAGAGCCGCCTGCGCTTCACCTCCACCCACGCGGCGCCCAGCGAGCGCCCTCACCCCACTCCCCGCCCAAAGCCCAGCCCAAAGCCCACGCACCGCTAGGGGGCAATCGAGGGGGTGGCGTTCTCCTTCCAACCTCCCCTGGAGGCGCGGGACCTCCGCTCCTTCCTTGAGTTACAGGGGCGCAAACTGACGCGGCGGGAAAGGGAGCCACCAGCTAAGGTCACCTTGCTGTTCGCGTCAGAGCCGGCGTGCGGCTCGTGTTCCCGCCGCCTTTGCCAGGGCCGCGGCTGGGCACGTCCCGCCTGGCGCCGTCGGTTTTCCAAGCTCCGCACCCGGCCTGGGGCTTCCCGGATTCCGAGAGAGGGACCACCGCGCACCTACAGGGCTCGGATGCGGTAGCCCCGCCCCAAGTGGCTGGGGCGGGCGAGCCCGAGAATAGAAGGAACCGCTGGGCACGCCTCAGCTGATGACGACAGCAGGGACGCGGGAGTAACCACTAGGGCTTCCTCCGGGATTTCCCTTCTCGGGCAGCCCCGGGCGCGACAGCAGCCCCGGGTACCGGGGATGGGTGGGTGGGTGGCGAGTGCGCAGACGCTGGCAGGTGCCCGCCCCGCTCCAGGGCGGTGATCGGGGCAGGCGGGGAGGGAAAGGGGCGTTGGAGCAGATGGGTTACTGGGCTGCCCTCCGCCGCGACTCCCTGGGTGTCGGGCCTTGGAACGTGCTGCCTCCGGAAGCCGGGACCACGGCGGGAGAATACTAACAGTTGCCTTTGATTGGAAATTTATGCAAGAAAAGCCTGGCTGCGAAACAGACTGCTTGCACCTGTTCCTCAGAGAGCCATCAAGTGGCCGCATGAACGTCTTTGCAAAGCGTCCTCTTGATTGCCTGGTCTGAGGAAGGCATTCTGCGCTTAAGAGCTAGGGAAATTATGCAGCAGTCGGAGCACAGCTTAGGGCTTGTGCCCTGAATTGAACTGTAGTCTTGTAAGAACTACACATTTAACATTGATTGAACACATCTTCTGCTATGCACCTTGCTAGCATAGCTGGGGATCCCTGGTGAACAACATAAGCGTGTTCCCTCCCCTCCTGGCTTTAACTTGATGGCAGGAGATTTCCGTTTTTGCAGTGGTTTGTTACTGATTTGCCCACAT
This sequence comes from Myotis lucifugus, assembly GCF_000147115.1. Classification (NCBI taxonomy): domain Eukaryota; kingdom Metazoa; phylum Chordata; class Mammalia; order Chiroptera; family Vespertilionidae; genus Myotis; species Myotis lucifugus. The sequence continues at coordinate 693,123 of NW_005871333.1, forward strand.
GCTCTTCTTGCCTGTCCTCAGATATCTGTCTTCCTTAAAATGAGTCCTTAGGCCACTCTTAGTCCCAAAGGCATGATGGGAGGCCCGACCCCCTGCGTGTTTCCGGGAAAACAGGCCAATGGCAGTTTCCAGAGCAGAGAGGGTGGTGGAGCAGGACAAAGGGGACTTCAGGGGCATGCCCGGCTCGACCAGTTCAGAAGAGGAAAGCCCAGCGGTGAGGCCCAGGACGTGGGCTGGCTAGAGACCTCAGGCAGACTGGGAATCCAAGCAGGTGGGTCAGGGTTAACACTTGAAAGCGCCAAGCCAGGTGGAAGGGTATGCACGCAGGCAACCTGTGTCCATCCTCTGCTCAGGTGTTACTTCCAGGCAGCCTTTCCCGACTCCCCCCAGCTGGGGTATGTGCTCCTACCTGGTGCTCTCAAGACCCACTCTGCTTATGTGATGGTAGCACTCAACACTTTTAAAGAAATCATTTGCTGTCTGTCTCCTCACTGGAGGTCAAGCCCCCTGAAGGCAGAACTTGTCTTTCTCATCACTGTGTCCCCAGCGCCCCCTACTGGCTGACACATCCTTGAAAAAGCCATCCCAGAAAGGAGGAGTGCGGTGTCAGAGTGGAAGCGGGATGAAGGAAGCAGGGTTGCAGTTGGAGATGGGATGAGGGACCACGGCAGCTTCAATGTCACTTCCCCAGGGAGGCCTCTCCTGGCCCCCAAACTACGCTAGTTCTCATGCTACACATTCTTCTCCCTCGGCACTTATACTGTAATTAAATTGTTATTTGGGAAGAGCACCGGCCTGTCGAACAAAGGGTCCCAGGTTCGATTCTGGTCAAAGGCACATACCTTGGTTGCAGGCTCCTCCCTGGCCGAGACCCTGGTCGGGGCTCATGCAGGAGGCAACCAATCAATGTGTTTCTCACACATCAATGTTTCTCTCTGTCTTTCCCTCTCTCTTCTACTCTCCCTAAAAATCAATGGGAAAATATCCCTGGGTGAGGATTAACAAAAATAAAAAAAATTGTCATTTGGGAATTGTTTCAGGTCACTGCAGTCTGGTTTTCCTCCTACTTCACTGACTGCTTATTTTCCGTTTCCTTTGCTGGTTCCTCCTCATCTGCTCAATCTTTCAATGTTGGGGCAGTCCAGGACCTGGTCCCCCTCTTCTCTTACCACCTCACTCCCTTGGCGATATCATCCAATCTCAAGGCTTAAATACTATCTAGAAACAACAAGAAGCAATGTTGTTGACGCTAAGTAATGGATACATGGGAATTGTACTATTATATTTTTGTATCTGTTTGAAATATTCTATTAAAAAGAAACTGCCCTAACCGGTTTGGCTCAGTGGATAGAGCGTCGGCCTGCAGACTCAAGGGTCCCAGGTTCGATTCCAGTCAAGGGCATGTACCTTGGTTGCGGGCACATCCCCAGTGGGGAGTGTGCAGGAGGCAGCTGATCGATGTTTCTCTCTCATCGATGTTTCTAACTCTCTATCCCTCTCCCTTCCTCTCTGTAAAAAATCAATAAAATATATTTAAAAAAATAAAATAAACTTTTTTTTAAAGACATCTATATGGTGATTCTCAGATCTCTCATTTGAACTCCGAATCAAATATCCAAATGCAGCTTGGCCTCTCCTCCTTAATGGCTAATAGGCACCTCAAGCTTCATTAGTCTAAAACTGGTCATCACCCCATCCCCAAACTTCCCTCTCGGCAGTCCTTACATGTCAGACACAGTAACTCCATCCTTCCATTTGCTCAGGGCAGTAACCTTAGGGTCATCACTGACTCCTCTATTTTCACCCCACATTCAGTCTGTTAGCAAACCCTGCTCCCACGCTTGTCCAAACCACCATCATCTGTACTGATTATTATAGGAGCCTCCTAGGTTGTCTTCCTTTTTCTACCCTTATTGCCCATTTCTTTTTTATTATCCTTAATCCAGTAGCTAGGCCACACAGGCCAGATTTCATCACTCCCCATCTCACTCACTGTCAGCCACAGGCCTTCCATTTGTCTGCAAAACCCTACGAAATCTAGCCCCCTCTGAGATCACGTCATACTCCTCTACCTCACTCCCCAGCCATTCTGGCCTTTGTGCAGGACCTACAACACACCGGGCATGTTTCCACTCCAGGGCCTATGCATGTACTCATCTGTGTACCTGTAGTACACTCTGCCAGATGTCTTCACGACTCACCTGAGGACCTGCTTGAGATGTTCACGCAGATATCACCTTCTCGGGCCTGTCTGCTTATTCTTTTTCTTTTTTTTTCACTTGAGGATATGTTTTTCATTGATTCTGGAGAGAGAGGAAAGGAGAGGGAGAGAGAGCAAAACATCAATGTAAGAGAAAAACATTGATCGGTCGCCTCCTGTACACACCCCGACCTGGAATCGAACCCAAAACCTGGGTATTCCTGACCAGGAATTGAACCCACAACCCTAACCAACTGAGCCACACTGGCCAGAGCTATCTGCTTATCCTTTTAAAAACTGAAATCCCTCAAAAATTCTGTCTCCATCCCTTGCTTTATGTTTCTCCATAGCCATTGTTACCACCTAACATGCTATATATTTCACTTGCTCTATTTCCTGGCTATCTCCTCCCACCAGAATGTAAGCTCCATGGTGACGGAAGTTTTGTCTGTTTGGTATACTGCTGCACTCCCAGGATCTAGAACAGTGTTTGGCATGCAACAGTGCCCAGTAAATATTTGCTGAACATATTGATGAATATCTGTCTTCCACACTAGGCTATAATCTGTGAGAACAGAAATGAGTTTGACCAATTATTATAGCCAAGGTACGAGGCATACGGCAGTGCTTAACAGATATTTGTTGAGTAAGTGAACTGATTAATGAAAAGGACAATTCATGGGGGGAAATGTGAGAGCGATGGTATAGGAATGTTTAGTCTGAGTGTTATGGAAGGCTCACTTGAGGGCAATAGTAGACACTAAGTTTGGAGGGGTAAGTTGGAATCAAGTTGGAATCTGGTTGAATAGCCAGAAAGCAGCCAGATTTAAATGGTTGTTTTGCATCCGTAGGCTAAGACCAAAAGAGTGGTAATCGGATCCAGGATGAAACTGGCAGTAGGGAGAACAGTTAGGAGGCTAGGGCAACAGTCAGTGTGATATGGCAATCCTTTATCCGGGGTGCTTCAGGTGGCGGGAGCTGAAAAGAAGGGACAAATGAAAGAGCCATTTAAAAGGTAAGACTAGCTTTAGCTGGTTTGGCTCAGTGGAAGGAGCGTTGGCCTGCAGACTGAAGGGTCCCAGGTTTGATTCCGGCCAAGGGCACATGGCCGGGTTGTAGGCTCAATCCCCAGTAGGGGGTGTGCAGGAGGCAGCAGATCAATGATTCTCTCTCATCATTGATGTTTCTATCTCTCTCTCTTTCCCTCTCCCTTCCCCTCTGAAATCAATAAAAATATAAGAAAAAGTAATAAATAAATAAATAAATAAATAAACAAACAAACAAACAAAATAAAAGGTAAGACTTTTTTAACTGAATTTGGGGGAAATAATGAGTCCACAGCCCAATGATGTTTGGGTTTTGAGCATCATTATCTTGGAAAGTCATAACATTAACAAATAGAGAAACCAAGAGGAACAACCAGGTTGGGGGCACGATCGTGAGTTCAGATTTTAGAGTGTGGTGTTGAGACCATGGGAAACTGGCATGTGAATGACACCAACCTGACACTAAAGCAGCCGTGGGCAAACTATGGCCCGCGGGCCAGATCCGGCCCGTTTGAAATGAATAAAACTAAATAAATAAAAAAGACCGTACCCTTTTATGCAATGATGTTTATTTTGAATTTATATTAGTTCACACAAACACTCCATCCATGCTTTTGTTCCGGCCCTCCGGTCCAGTTTAAGAACCCATTGTGGCCCTCGAGTCAAAAAGTTTGCCCACCCCTGCACTAAAGCATCGCTGAGACAGCTGAAGCCATGGGTGTCATTGGATCTCTGAAGAAGAGAGAGAGAGCACAGCAGGCGCTTGAAGACAAAACCTCATAGAATATCCATGGCCAGGAGGTGAAAGAAGGGAGAGGATCCAGCAGGGGGAGAGGAAAACCCGGATAAGGCAGAGCTGCAGGAAGGAAAAGATGTGAAGTTGGTGGAGTTGGACAGAAAAGAGAGAAGTGATTTAAGGCCCAAAGTCTCTTCTCAAAACATAGCCTGAAGTTGCAGTTATTCCTTTTGCATTAGTAAGAATTAAGTGGGTGCAGTATTATAGTCTTTCTCACTGTAAGCTGAACTAACAGTATTTTAATCAGATTGCTTCCCACCTAACCCTTGTGGATGAGATCATTTTATGGAGGTATTTTTTTATCAGAAATGTTGGAAGGAGAGGCAGTGAGAGAGGTAATTTTGGAGTTCTTACTGCTTGGGGGAGGACTGTCGGAGATATTTTGAATAGCCAGAAAGCAGCAGGTGGATACTGGTCAGGGGAATAAAAAAATGGGGATCTACAAGGCTGAGAAGGGTGCAGAAAGGGGATGGGAGGATGCCAATTACAATTTGCAAATCTTCTTAAGGGAAGGAGCCTGGTTTTTCCTTTCTTCCCAGAGACCATATAAAAAGTAACTTCTCTCTTTACAAAATTGAGAGGAGATAGATTAGAAACGATGATGATGATAAATGAGAAAGCACTTACCATGTGCCAAGCACTGATCAAATTAAATACTTAAGCCTCCTAACAACCCTAAGAGGTAGACACCACCATCTCCATTTTGCAGGTGAGGCAGGTGTGCCCTGTTAGCCTGCCCTTAGGTCTGCAGAGTCTGGGGTTGCAGGGCAGAGAGGACACGGGTAAGAGATGCCTTTCTAGCTGGAAGCCCTCCACCTCCCACCCTGAGATGCCTGTGGGGGCGGGGGAGGAGGAGAGGGACATTTCCTGACATCATCCATGAAAGGAGCTGAATATCAACTACAGCTTTGGTCTGTCTCTAACCTAGATTTTTAAAGAGAGCTGGTGTGGCCTGGCCAGTGTGGCTCAGTGGTTGAACGTCATGGTTTGATTCCAGTGGGAACACATGCCTGGGTTTTGGAGTTGATCCCCAGTAGGGGGCATACAGGAGGCAACTGATCAATGATTCTCTCTCATCACAGATGTTTCAAACTCTCACCCTCTCCCTTCCTCTCTGAAATCAATGAGAGAGAGAGAGAGAGAGCGAGCTGGTGTCTATAAGGAGAAGTCACTGTATAGACCCTGAACTTGAAGTCAGAAGACTTAGATCTGGACCTCACTGGTTGACCTTGAGCAGGTCAGTCCCTATCTCTGGGTCATACTTTCCTCAATTACAAAATAAAGGCATTTGGATAAGAATTAAGTCTAATGTCCCTTCCAGCTTAAACATTGTGAATTCTAGAACCTGGTGCCTGGGTATGACAAATTATGGTCTCTCTCTCCAACTGCATATGTTTGAGAGCATGATATTTTGGGTATGAATATGTCAATGTCTGCTGTCTGTATGTGTACATTCCAGCTATATGACTAAAACGTTGTTTGTGGGTAAATAAAGGATGTTTCTTGGTTTTCTCCAGAAGATACCAAATGGCTCGGTGAGGTAGTAAACTCGAAGATTCCTGATTCAAGGTATGGTGAGAGGGCAAATAATCCCAGAAAAGATATTAGTCTGTGCTCATTCTTTAGCATAGTTATTTTCATTTTCCCATCCTTTTTACTCCAAATGTAATTTAGTACTGACAGCAACCTTGGAAATGACTCAGGTTTATATAAAAGAGGAAAATGAGCCCTGGCAGGTTTGGCTCAGTGGGTAGAGTGTTGGCCTGAAGACTGAGGGGTCCCAGGTTTGATTCCCGTTAAGGGCACGTGCCTGGGTTTCAGGCTTGATCCCCAGCAGGGGGCATGCTGGAGGCTGCTGATCGATGATTCTCTCTCATCATTGATGTTTCTATTTCTCCCTCTCTCTCTGAAATCAATAAAAATATTTTTTAAAATAATCCTATATAATAAAAGCCTAATATGCTAATCAACCAAACAGTGGAACGACAAGTCACTATGATGCACACTGACCACCAGGGGGCAGACACTCAACGCAGGAGCTGCCCCTAGCCCGCAGGTCCCAGGCCAGCCAAGGCCGGTGCCAGCAGGGGGCCCTAATCACCCCACAGGTCGCCCCACAGATCGGCCCTGATCGCCAGCCAGGCCTAGGGACCCTACCCATGCACGAATTTTGTGCATCGAGCCTCTAGTAATAATAATAAAAGAGGAAAATGAGTCTCAGATTAAGTGACTTGTTCCATACGACACAGCTTGTTAGAAAGATAGTGAGAACTCAGAACTAGGGCTTCTGTCTCCTGGCTGGTGTGTTCTTCCTTCTGTACTGGGTGTTAGAAGATACAACGTGCAGGAAACAGAGCCAAAGAGGGTCTGTTTCTAGGTGAAGGCGAAGTGGAGAACCTGCGGCCAAAGGGTGCCAGGATGACTTGCCTGCTCTATTCCCATCTCTGCAGCCTGCTGGCTGTAGTGTCATTTCAGTCAGAACAGAGGCTCAGAAACTTAAAGATAATGGCTATTTCAAGAGCCACGAACTATAATTAGAATTAATTAGAATGTCAGGGGGTAATGATAAGAAGTAATTACCTTCTGGAGCCTCTGGCAAGATGTGAAAGATATTTACTCAGCACCCAATTTGCCCTCTTTCTCGGCACTTATTTCTATAAAGCAGGGACATGATCATATAAGGTTGTTGTGAGAATCAGAGATAATTGGGTAAAAGTACCTCTGAACAGGCACCCAAAAGTTTGCTGGTTCATTCAACCAACCAACATTTATTGAGCACCAAAACATTCTAGGAACTGTGTTAGGAACTAGACGAAGACTAACACAAACAAGAAACAAGAAGCTCAGAATCACCATTACCATCTCCCCTACTGCCCTTTTCTCTTTGCCCCTTGCTATGGGCTGACCTCTGAGTCTACACTGGACCAGCAGAGGGCTCCCTCTGCTGTAGCTCATTCAACAAATCGTGAATTAACTTATTGTGAGCCAGGCCTGGTTCCAGGTGCTGGGGATACAATGGTGAACAGACAAGGTCCCTGCCTTCATGGAGTTCACTGCCTACTGGGAAAGACAGACGTTAAACAAATCAACATGCAAATAAACATCTATTCACAAACCATGGTGAGGATATTATGAAGTGGGGAGAGAAGAGTGGAATTCCATTTAGAAGGCCTCTCTGAGGAGGCAGGAAGCTGAGATCCACAAAAGATGAAAAGTTGGCATAGGGAACAGTCCAGAGAGGAGTCCTCCAGACAGAGGGAGCAGCATAGCCAACGGCCCTTGAAATGGAAGAGAACTGGGTGTCTCCAAAGAACTGACGGAAAAGTGTGGGAGTGAGGGGCAGGGGCAGGACCACATTGGGCCTGTAGATCGAGGTGAGGAACTTGCTGAGTGCACTGCACTTCTGATGCCTTCTTCCCTCCTCCCAGTGCTAGCGAAGAAATGATTATATTGTTCTGCTATTTCTGTCTTCCCCTGATGGTGATAAAAGGTTGGAGGTTAGTCAGAGAAATCTGGCATAGTCCCAACCACCAAAAAATGTGTCAGCTTTAGTTCCTTCACTCTAGGTCACTACCCTCTAAATTCATCTGACCCAGAACCTATGAGCTGGGTGGGTGATGCCAAATATTTTAATCCGCACCCTGATCACAGACCTATAGATATCCACCCCCATCCTGATCACAAACCTACAGAAATAAATTCGTTAGTTCAGTGGTCATTGTGCCTATAACATATGGACTCCTTAGCTAGTTTGCTCAGATGGCTCATAGCTCTTGGGGTAGAGTATTGATTTATCACTTAAAACCTAAAAGGGAAGATAAATGTGCACATATAACTGTATTAAAGAAAAGAGAATGGTAAAAACCACAAGAGGGGGTAACAGAGATGTATTATTGAATTAGTAAAGCTCTTTCAATTACATGTTATAGGAACCATTGAGTTTTCCTCTCCAATATGACGCAGTAAATTATTAATGCTGCAAACACTACTTCCTGTAGGGCAGTGATTCCCAAAGTGGGCGCTACCGCCCCCTGGTGGGCGCTGCAGCGATCCAGGGGGGCGGTGATGGCCACAGGTGCATTTGTTTTAACTTTTTTTGTATTACCTTTCTATTCTGAGTTCAATAAATAGTTTCATAATTTCAAACTTCAATGTTTCTAATTTACACCTTTCTTTACTATATTTTACGAAAAAGGTAGAAACATTAATACATATATCTTTCTGTTTAATTGCTATTAAAATTTTAAAAAATTAATTTCCAGGGAGCGCTGAGTAATATTTTTTTCTGGAAAGGGTGCAGTAGGCCAAATAAGTTTGGGAACCACTGCTGTAGGGGATCACTGAAGTGAGGCCAGGTAGAGATGGGTGCTCTCATGTCCTCTAGGTAGGGATGTAAACTGGTACTTTTGGTTCCTTCCTGGGAAGAGAGTTAGTAATATGGGTCAAGGACCTCAAAAAATTTCACTTTCTACTCCAAGGGGAAAAAGGGAGATTTCTTTAAAGATTGATAGGTAAGGTAAGAATTTTCATCACAAGGTTATTATACTATTGAATGATTAGAAACATCTTCATTATCCGATCTGGATTATACTTTTACGTTATGGTACATATGCATGATGTCATAGTATTTAAAGGAAGTTTTTGAAGAACAGTAGTAACTTCTGGAAATGTTCAAGATATTGTTTTTAAAAAGGAATGTGCGAACTAATAATTACAATATAATAGGATACATGCTTTGACAGGGCAAGGTGGGAATAACTGGGCTGGGGAATGAAGGAAGGATTCCCAGGAATACTGACATTTGAGGTGAGTCTTAAAGGACGTGCACCGGTTTCCACGTGGAAGGGAAAGACAAGGTGAAAAAGAAGACTGGGAAGGTAATACCCGCCTTGAGGAAGGCGTGCAGTAACCATACTGCTCACACAGCCCCTCCTGCAAGCCCATTATCTTTCTTTAAGTGAGTCCACGAGCCAGGACGGTGACCAGCGAGGTGGTTCCCTCCCGGCGGAGAAGAGCTGCCCGCGGCAGGGGCTGCAGAAGATGCCCACGCGGCCCTGGTCTGCAGGCGCCGGGCGTATCCCTACGCTCAGGTTTCCCGCGAGCGAAATAAGTCCCGGGGCTCGCTCAGCCTCGCCTCCCAGACCTTCCGGTGGCGCCAAAAAACGACCCCGAGTGTTGACACAGTGCGCAGGCGCAGAGGGCCACTGGCCCCGCGGTGTGAGGGTTCACGCCCTGGCGGAGGGTGTGGAAGGCCGGCCCCGCTGGCTGGAAGGAGGTAGAGCCCGGTCCGGTCCGGTCCGGTCCGGCGGGGAGTCCACCCAGCAGAGGGGCCTGGGGAGCCGGAGCGCTCCCTGCCGAGCTGGTTGCCCTGGTTCTCCTGGGCCACGTCCTCGCAGGCTCTCCCCATTCCCCGGGCCTTACTCCCTGTCCCCTTGCTGGTCGCTGGCCGGGCCCTACAGCTACCCCGGCCCTACAGCTGCCCCCTTTCACTCCCGCTTCAGCCCTCGGTTTGTTTCGCTGCCCCGTCTCCGAGGGGCAGGGGTGGGGGCGGTGAGAGGGGAGGCCAGGGAGGAATACAGCCTCTGGCCTGGCTGTGAGCGCTGCCCTGGGCCGGGCTTGGTGTCCAGGGTGTGATCCGCAGTGTCTCCCGCAGACACTGTGCTGGGCAGACTCCTGACCCCGTCCGCTCGGGGCTGAGGCTGCCAGGGTCTCTCACACCAGCAAGGAGTGTGGGCACGACCAGGGCTGTTTACTTAAGGCCCCGGCAGCTCTGGGCGGAGTCAGTCTGCTCCCATGTTGAGACCTCCTCTAGGATGTGGGGCGGCTGGAGGTCTGCATCGTGTGATGTGAGGACACCGGGTGATGTGAGAGGTTTCCTCCCTAAAGTTTGGATCTGGCCCTGGCCGGGCAGCTCGGTCGGTTAGAGCATCCTCCAGATATGCCAACGTTGTGGGTTCAGCCCCCAGTGAGGACACAGGCAGGAAGTAACCAGTGAATGCATAAAGAAGTGGAACAACACATCTCAATCTGTCTCCCTCCCTCTAGCTCTCAAATTAATATTTTAAAAATTTTTTTAATGGAATTTGAATGTCTTCTCTGGGAACCGGCACACTCCTGCGAGTCACAGCTCCCACTCACCGTTGTCTTATGCGTGTCCCTTTGTAGCCAGTTGCCCGCCTAGCCCCTGAAGGCAATGTGTTTCCTGCCACCGGGAGTTCACCTCTCTGCAGCCTGGCCTGTGGCCGTTCTCACTTGACCAGATCATGACTCACGTGGACGAAGCAGCCCGCCGGCTGTCCAAGACCGGTACGAGCCTCTACGCAGTGCTGGAGCTCAAGAAGGGCGCCTCACCTGATGAAATCAAAAAGGCCTACAGGTTCAGACCTCAGCCTCTCATGAAGCCCTTTAACCCCCTTAGACCCATGTCTTTCTACTTTGCTCTCTGGCCCATTTAAAAAAAAAAACACAAAACACTTTGGGGCTGGGTGGGGCCACCATCCTCTTCAGTGTGGCGTTGGAAGGAATTTAGACTTGGCCTGCTTGCCTCCATTCTTTGTACCACGTCTAATATCGGACAATTGAGGTGTTCCTTCGTCACTATCTAGAAACCTATCCCTGTCTTTCATCCTACCCCTCCCTCCCCAGCTACTCCCTGTTCTCTCCCCACCCCCCTTCTGGATATTGCCTTGGTAGGAGACTGGCCTTGAAGTATCACCCAGACAAGAATCCAGGGAATGCTCAAGCAGCAGAAATATTCAAAGAGATCAACACAGCCCACTCTGTACTGAGTGATGAAAAGAAGCGGAAAATCTACGACCGGCATGGCTCGTTGGGGTTGTATTTATACGATCACTTTGGTGAAGACGGCGTCAGATACTATTTTATGATGAACAGTTGTTGGTTCAAGGTACACAAGTCTTCCTAGACCAGTGATGGCGAACCTATGACACGCGTGTCAGAGGTGACACGCGAACTCATTTTTTTGGTTGATTTTTCTTTGTTAAATGGCATTTAAATATATAAAATAAATATCAAAAATATAAGTCTTTGTTTTACTATGGTTGCAAATATCAAAAAATTTCTATATGTGACACGGCACCAGAGTTAAGTTAGGGTTTTTCAAAATGCTGACACGCCGAGCTCAAAAGGTTCGCCATCACCGTCCTAGTCCCTTAAGAATAAGGAAGAAAGGGTGACCCCCTCACCAAGGGCACCGCCCCTCCTCTCCGGGAACAAATGCTTTTTGTCTCATTTTCTGGGTGCTCGGAGGATGTGGGAGGGGAGCTGGAATGGCTACGTGGACTGAGGTCATCCTTCCCCACCTTTTAGACACTTGTCATGCTGTGTGTTCTGCTCACCTGTTGCTGCTGCTGCTGTTGCTGCTGCTTTTGCTGTGGGACACTAAAGCCGCCCCCCGAGGACATAGCGAGGAGAAAATACGAGCAGAACGTCCAGACCCAGCCTGGGCAAGCGAGTGAGAACCACGGACAGGGACCAGGTCAGAGCTGGGTTAGGAACGGGAAGAGTGGTTGGGATGAAGCTGTGAACCATAAATAGGAGGGTCTCAAGTCGGTATTGGGGCAAAGTGAAGAGAGGGGAGGGGAGACACTTGTTTTCTGAAGGGCTTATGCTACACGCTGACAGTTTGGATGTAACGCTGGCCTCTGGACAGGTACGCTAAGGAATGGTGGGAGTTAAGTTAAGAAATGGGTGGGAGGGTGTGCCTAGAAAAGGTAGTAGTTGAAGACAAGTTAGAGGATGTCGTCTATTCAAAGGAAGATGAAGTGTCTGAGATGATCCCCACTCCAACTAGTTAAACTTCCAAGTGTGAGTCGACTGGAATCCACACCGGTGCCACCTAATGATGCTCATGTGTAACTGCAAGGCAACAGTTTTCTCACCAGTAGGCTGAAAAAATTGTTCCTGTTTACATATGTGTTTTTCAAATTCCATCATAGGAAAAAAAGCAACTTTTAGAAGATCGGAAGAAAATGATAGCGAAGATAATTAAAAGATGAAGAAGAGTGGGGTATGAAAACTGAAATGCAGCGATAACTAAAGGATAAGGAAAAAATATACAGCCCGGCTGGTGTGGCTCTGTGGTTGAGCGTCAGCCTATGAACCAGGAGGTCACGGTTCGATTCCTGGTCAAGGCACATGCCTAGGTTGCGGGCTCGATTCCCAGTGGGGGCGGGGGGGGGGGGAGGCAGCCGATCAATGATTCTCTCTCATCGTTGATGTTTCTATCTCTATCTCTCTCTCCCTCTCCCTCTCCCTCTCAGAAGTCAATAAAAATAGATTTAAAAAAAAGAAAAGAATATACACTAATTTTAGATGTGTCTTTAATGGAAAGTTTATAGCCCTAAAATATGAACTATAAATGTTTATAGCTTGACCTATAGGGGGCTTGCTTTACAATCTGGGTGCTCATTCCTTCTAGGTAATAAGACGTCAACTTCTCTCCTTAGGTGCTGACCCAATGAAGGTGACGTCTGCTGCCCAGTCCACTGGACACATCGAAGAGAGGAGCAAGTAGCCCTGTCCTGACATTGACCCTGAATTGCCCCTCTTCTTGTAAGAATCCCAACTCGAGAAGCACTGATGGCGTCCATCCCAGTGAGGATGCAGTCTCTGCCCCTGACGGCGTCACTGACCCTTGCCATACAGGGCGCCCAGCGACTCTTCTTTTTTAGCTCCGGTCCCAATTTTAATGTTAGAGAGCAGGCACACACACCCCCAGCCCTACCCTGGAGAGATCTCAGGCGGTGGTGATAGACTTCTCCCCAGCATCCTTTTCCCCACGCCTCCTTTGGGATTTGAGCCCATGTCAGCTGAGTAGGGTCCCTGAGTCACTTGTGATATCTCCACCCAATCCTGAAAGCTGAGCAGAGTGGATCCAGTCCCAGAGCTGTGGTACCATTAATCCTCCTTTGTTGCAACTCTGCACCAAGGACTCTTAGCATCAGACTCATTCCTAAGCCAGAACCCCTTTCCGGGTGGGACCGGCCGCACCTTCTTCTGGTGTCCATACCCCTAGCATCACCAACCTCATTCCATGCCACCACGCGTCAGCCGAGGGAGGCTCAGGGGTAGTTCTCCCGCTTGTGGGTTGTCCCTGGGCTGCAGCTGCCAGCATCGCCCCATCAGCATGGGCCCTGGGGTTGCCTGACGTTCTCAATCGGTGCCTGTTTGCCTCCGTTCTTTCACCACCTCTGATGCAGGCTGTTTTCAAAACAGAGGCATGAAACCCACGGTAGGGAAATGATTGTATGTTCACAGACCCTTTTCCCACTCGGGCCTCTTCACACAACCTGTTTGGTATCCTCTCCCCAGCATTTATTTCCCGTCCACCAGGGTCAGAGTTTTGTACGTCCTCATACTTGTCTGTCCTGACTGGGAGAAGGGCTGAAGAATGTCAGTAAATAAAAGAGCTTTTGTCCAATTCCAGTGCATATGTGGGGCCCAAAAAAGACCAGCTGTGCCTAGGGTGGAGAGAGAGGCCTGTGAGGACCGGTGCTCATGGCTGAGAGCCGTCGCCCTGGAGAGGGGCGCCCAGGACTCTGTGGAGCTGGGGCCCAGGCCTCCCGGGGCCGTGTGACCATGACTTTGTCAGCTCTAAAGTTTCCCTGGAGGCCGATTCCCCTGGTGCTCAAAATAGGTCCCTGGCACTCGGGTCCTTTCTGCCCAGCTCAGCTTCTCTCAATTTCCCAACAAATATCAAGTCCTTGGAGTGGCTCCAGTGATGTGTTCATGGGTCAGAACGCCATCCTTTCTCGGGGGCAAGCTCATGAGGTCGTTCTAGGCCCTGGCACCACTGCCAGCTCTAGCCTCCAGAGCTTTTCCTAGGGCGATGTAAGAAAGCTTTGGGCAAGAACAAAAGTGGACCAGCTCTGGCCGACTTGCTCAGTGGTTAGCGCATCGGCCCATGGTCTGAAGGATCCCGGGTCTGATTCCGGTCAGGCACACGTACCTCAGTTGCAGGCTCCATCCCTGGCCCCGGTCAGGGCGTGTGCGCGAGGCAACCAGTCGATGGGTCTCTCTCACATCAATGTTTCTCTCTCTCTGTCTCTCCCCTTCCCTTCCACTCTCTCTAAAAATCAGTGGGGGGAAAAATATCCTCGGGCAAGGATTACAACGTGGACCAGAAGTGTTGGACCAGAGCCTCTCTGGTCTCAGGTGCTGCTGTTCTGAATCGTGGGGCTCAGAGGAAGCAGGCCAGGGTTGCTGGCTAAGCCGGGGAGACAGACATTCTCACCGGCTGTCAGTCGGTCTACTAAGATCAGCCCTCCCTCCCTGAGCCATGGGTGGTCCCTCTCCAGCAGGCCGACTGAGACTCTGTCATGCCCTGGAAGCAGGGCCCAAGCCAGAGCTGTGCGGGGCCCAGGGGCTCACGGGGGCTTCTGAGTGAGAGCAAGTGCGCTCTCGGTACCTTTGCCGGCCCACCTTTCCCCATAAGCGGTGACGCTCACCCCTGCTCTTGCCCAAGAGTCACCCATTCCTGAATGAGTCAGGGTCACTCGTTCGTTCGGTGACAGCTGTGGCTCGCCTTACAGGAGCTAAATTGGGAGCTGGAATGTCACACAGAGGCCCCTTGCTCCCCACCCCCACCTTAAAGTTAATCTGCTCTCTGGGGAGTGAGGGACACAGTGCTGCCTGTAGCGTGAACAGGAGTCGTTTGGGGAAGAAAAGGAGAAATTTCCAGGGGCAACTGCTCAGGGAGTGAGGGCTGGAGAAAGCTGCCTGTTGCGTGGCTGCGGCACAGAGCAAAGAGGAGAGAGAGGAGACGGGTCTGAAAACAGCTAAGGACGCGGCATATTGTCAGAGGAAGGGACAGGGGCGAGAGCAGAGCTAGTTCCAGAGGGAGCCTCGGAGGGAGCAGAAGGATCCGCAGACGGAGTGAGGGAGGAGGGGTCCAGAGGCAGCGAGGCAAGGCCAGGTCCGGGCCAAGGCCGAGGGCGGCACCATCACTGAGGGGATGAACTTCGCAGTGGGTTTCAAGCCGCTGCTAGGGGATGCACACAGCATGGACAACCTGGAGAAGCAGCTCATCTGCCCCATCTGCCTGGAGATGTTCTCCAAGCCGGTGGTGATCCTGCCCTGCCAGCACAACCTGTGCCCGCAAGTGCGCCAACGACGTCTTCCAGGTGGGCCCGGGCGGGGGCGGGGCCAGGTGAGGCGGAGGGCTAGTGGGAGACTTCTCATCAGAGCTGAGTCCCCCCCCCCAACTTCCCCGCAGGTGATGGGCAGAGTTCTCAATGGGACCGGACGGGTGGGGCTGTCCTGGCTGAAGGGCTGAAGAAGAGCCGGGGTTCTAGGAGACCCCAGAGTAAGCATGAGTCAGCAGCTGCTCTGCAGGCTGCGAGGTCAGCCTGTGCTCGGACAGCAGCTGGGACGGTGGTATCTACAGAGGAAAGAAGACCCCGCAGGAAGTAGGAGGGAGGTGGTCCTGCCCCAGGCTGCCTGAGTCTGTACTGGACTCTGCATTCCAGTTTGGAGTTTCAGATTTCGAGAACATTACGGACAACCTGGAGAAAACAGCATTGAGATCATGAAATATTACAAAATAAACCCCGTGAGAAAGGCCATGATGACGGGGAAATTACCGCAGAGATCAGCGCATCCATGTGTGGGAGGCAGAATTAGACAGTGGGCAGGGGTCTGGGAATTCTCCCCACTTGATAGAGTCAGGCCTGGGCCCCACCCCTGACTAATCATCAAGGAGCCTGCTGGTCACTAAGGATTGAGGTGCCTTAAGAGAAGGCGGAGAACAAACTTTACTTCCCAGAAATGCAACCAGTTTGGGTTTATGTGTGGTCACGGGGCAAAGCAGACCTAATCAGATCCACAGATATCATTTTAGCTGCCGGTTCAAAAAGAAGAGCAGCATATACCAGGATGGTTTATAAATGGGCTTTCTTTCTTGCCCTGTGTCACTGGTATAGGTTCGGTCATCTACAAAATGGGGCAAAGTTCAGGAAGAGTGAGGGGAAGGACACACACACACACACACACACACACACACACACCCCTCTTGCTAATGAAGTGAAAACTGAATAGACAGAGCTGGCCTGCTTAGTATGCATGGCAGTGATACGGGACCTCATGAACACACATTCTTCATCGGTACCAGAAATTATGA
Source organism: Myotis lucifugus (assembly GCF_000147115.1). Taxonomy (NCBI): domain Eukaryota; kingdom Metazoa; phylum Chordata; class Mammalia; order Chiroptera; family Vespertilionidae; genus Myotis; species Myotis lucifugus. Next base: position 709,304 of record NW_005871333.1, read on the forward strand.
GGAAGTGTGTTGAACAGTGATTTTGAACTTAACCAAGAAAATGCTTCCCTTTTAAGCTCTTCGGGGCAGCATGTTTGGAGGGGAGGGGAAGTAACAGGCTCCCTAAGCCAGGCCGTCCTCAGCTGGGGCCTGGGACCCACCCTTTGTCGGTTGTCTGCCATCTTCACTGATGCCCAGCCCCATAGCCTTTCCTGCCATCTTCCCATCGAGCCCCATGCCCATCTCCTCTCCCTCTATGAGTCTATTGGCTCCAGAGGATCTCAGAGCCAGTGATGTTCCCTCTCGGGGGGCCTAGACTGACGGTTAGGCCTCCCTACCCCGGGCGCCAAGTCACATACGAGAGGCTCTGCCTTGCCCACCTAGGTCTTTCCCTTGGTCTGATGAAGTCTCTGAACATCTTTCAGATTGAGATGTCTAGGACGGAATGCCCAGAAGATTTTGCCTTCCCTTCTCATGAATTTAGAAGGAAACATCCTTTCATGAGAGCCTGAAATATGGGGAAGCAAATGGGAGTTTGGAAAGTGAAGCTAATGTTGTCTGTAAAAAGTGGTATGAATATTAAAGCGATGCACGTAGTATCCTCAGGCAGAGGGACGCAGGCACAGGAAGCCAGGAGATGTTTGCGTGGCCTCCCTGTTCGAGGCAGTCCTCTGCATCCGGACTTACCTGGTTTGACTCCTTGAAGCTCTGGAGTACTGGCCTGGGCCCCGAGATTCCTGGGGACGCTTTGGGCCCAACCCGGTGCAGGGTACTTGGGGGATGATGTGGTGCTTAGGGCTTCGGGTGGTTCTGTGGATCTTTTCAAGTGCAGAGCCCTTGGGCCTCCAAGCAGAGGAGGCTGAACAGCTTGTTTCTCGCTGCTTTATTTGGGCCGGCCTGGTGGGAGGCTGACCCAGTTCTTCGGCTGCACTTATGCATGTTCTTCTCAGTAGATCTCCCTCTGAAAGATGAGCATATTTAGTTTCTTCACACATTGCCTCCACATTTTGACAACTCTAGGCATAATCAGATTGTCTGTTTTCTAAGTATAGGGACAAGAATAGGACTTCTGATTTCTCTAGCTTCAAGCCACTTAGGAAAAATACCCTTAGAACATTGCCTAGAAAGTTAGTAGAACTTATAAAAGTGATACAAGTATATTATATTATACACACACACACACACACACACACACACTCTCACACATTTTTTAAACAGTATGGGAGTTTACATCATGAAAAGTGAATCTCCACCTTAGTGCTCCCTACTCCAGATGGAGGTAGCCATTATCAGTGTTCCTGATGGTCTTCCAGAAAATTTCCATGGATAGGCACAAGTGTGTGTGTGTGTGTGTGTATCTATATATATAAAAGCCTAATATGCTAAGTGTCCGACCAAGCTGTTGACCAACTGGTCACTATGATGTTCACTGACCACCGGGGGCAGATGCTCCAACCAGTAGGTTAGCTTGTTGCTGGGGTCCGGCTGATTGGAACTGGGCAAGGCAGGCCAGACACACCCTGGAGCCCTCCTGCAGAGCCCTCCCATGGTCCCTCCCCAGCCACCAGCCCCAATCAGCCCCAATCGGAACTGGGCGAGATGGCCCTGATCAGCACCAATCGCCGGCCAGGCGGAGGGACCCCACCTGTGCACAAATTTCGTGCACCGGGCCTCTAGTACACATATATTTAAACTAGACTCATTGTCCTACACCTGCCTTTGTGCACTTTTTCTGGCAGTTGTTCCATATCCACACATTCAGATTCATGTTTTCCTTCCCCCCCCCCCCTCCTTTTCTTTCTTTCTTTCTTTTTTTTTTTTTTACAGAGAGGAAGGGAGAGGGATAGAGAGTTAGAAACATCGATGAGAGAGAAACATCAACCAGCTGCCTCCTGCACACTCCCCACTAGGGATGTGCCCGCAACCAAGGTACATGCCCTTGACCGGAATCGAACCTGGGACCCTTCAGTTTGCAGGCCAACGCTCAATCCACTGAGCCAAACCGGTCAGGGCCCCCGCTCCTTTTCAAATGGCTGTATGATGTTCCATTGTTATGACTGGACCACAGTCTACAAGGTGTCCTCAAAAAATGTATATTCAGCCCTAGCAGGTTTGGCTCAGTGAATAGAGCATCAGCCTGTGGACTGAAGAGTCTAGGATTTGATTCTGGTCAGGGGCACATGCCCGGGTTTTGAGCTCAATCCCCAGTAGGGGGCATGCAGGAGTTAGCCAATAAATGATTCTTTCTCATCATTGATGTTTCTATCTCTCCCTTCTCTCTG
>NW_005871333.1:712444-714884 GCF_000147115.1 Myotis lucifugus
ATCAGGAACAGGCCTGCAGTGAAACCCTACACAGCCAGCCTCCTCGACCGACCACCGACCATCGCTTCCACCTGCTACTGAGGGCTCCAGCCCAGCCCTGGGCCCCTCTCCTCTGTGAGAAATCGATTTGTTGACATTTTGTGAGTTGCACTGACCTTGAAGCAGGCTAAAGATCTTACTGCCTTTAGGAAAGAAACTTGATTTAGGGAAACAAAAACCTAGACTGGAACATAGCATCCTGGGATCTCCTCAAACCAGTTCCTTCCTTAACTTGCCATGTGAGGTACATCAGGCTCTCACCTCTTCAAGCCTCTTACACACACACATGAAAGAGATTAAAAGGATGATTAAACTGATCTTTAACGTCCTTGTAAATCTGACAATTTGATTTTACAAGTTCAAGAATTATGACGGATTTCATTTTTAGGACCTTCCCATTCCATTGCTAGTGTCTTACCTTGAGGCCCTCTTCTGCCTGCCCCCCTTCCGTTCAGCCAGCCTCCCTTCGCAGAGCCCTGTGCTGGGCTCTTTGCTAGGTTCCATCAGGCAGAGCCAGCCCTCCGCTCCAATCCCTCTCCCACCCACAACTTAGCGTTTGTCAGCACCTGGGTTCTTCTCAGGCTCTTCGACTTGTCTCCAAACGCCTGGTTTCTTCCGTGTGCTCCAGGGCGGGCTCAGAGGACCGGCCTGGCCCACTATTAGTCACTGGGGGAGAATGGCTCCAACACCTCCAACCTCGCATGGTGGGCCAGTATCCCAAATCAGCATCACTCTGGGTAGCTGGGAGGAAGGAAAACATTCTGACATAAGTATAGACTTGCTAGAGTGACTGCATTCACAAAGCATCTTTCTAGACCAGTGGTTCTCAACCTTCTGGCCCTTTAAATACAGTTCCTCATGTGGTGACCCAACCATAAAATTATTTTCGTTGCTACCTCATAACTGTAATGTTGCTACTGTTATGAATCGTAATGTAAATATCTGATATGCAGGATGGTCTTAGGCGACCCCTGTGAAAGAGTCGTTCGACCGCCAAAGGGGTCGCGACCCACAGGTTGAGAACCGCTGTTCTAGACGGAACATTTCTATTTGATGCTATGAAATGTTGCCAAGGAAATAGAAGGCACCATAAAAGAATGACAACTCATGGCACGCATGCTACATAGAAGCCTTGAATATAGCCTAGGATTACATTCCATTTATTTGTTTTATTCCATTACATTCCATTTATTCACGGTGAAGGAAGAACATTTATTTCATGCCCTGTGGTTCTGTGTGGTCATATATTGCTAAGATCTAGAGCAGTGCTTTATAATCACATGCGTGATTCTGAGTTAGGTAGAATGGGTGTTATTGCCATTTTATGGGGAGAACACAGGAAATAGGTTACAGTCACACAAACAAAGGAACAGCGTAGGGACATAAATCTAGGTGTTCTGCTTCCTGGAGAGATAGAATTTCCTTTATACATCACATCATTGGCACATGAAATTTTCCTTTGGCGCTGGCTCTCTTGTTTACACTATCTTACAATGTACGATGAAAGGAAAGAACAAAGACATTTATGTGTACAACAGAACCCATCAATTATTTCTTAATCTTGAAATAGAAAGATAAACAGAAGCAAAAAGTAGGATTTTGCTAACTGGATATTAGCTGACAGCTCTTTAGCCCAATGTGAGACGACCAGCTATGGAAATGTATTAAGGAGGTCGCCATGTAAACCTCACGGTACAAAATTCCTATTTGTGATGAGGCCATCCAGGGACTTACTCTCAGGGCAGGAAGTAATCTCATTTTTATTTTTTTAAAAATATATTCCATTTATTTCTTTACAGAGAGGAAGGGAGAGGGATAGAGAGTTAGAAACATCGATGAGAGAGAAACACCGACCAGCTGCCTTCTGCACACCCTCCACTGGGGATGTGCCCGGAATTGAACCTGGGACCCTTCAGTCCGCAGGCCGACGCTCTATCCACTGAGCCAAACCGGCCAGGGCAGTAATCTCTTTTAGTACCAGGGACTCCTTGGTCAGTTTGTGAAGCCTAGAGACGCTTTTTTTTGTTGTTGTTAATTTTTTTGTTAGGGACCCTTTTTAAAGACTAGGTGTGTGTGGTTTTGAAAAAATAACAGCGTCTTTTAAATGCATAAAATATAATACATATGATTATAAAGAAAACCAATTATTAGAACTCAGCATGCATTCTCACACATTCTCAATGGGGGCGATGTTGCTCCAAGTACCTCTGTGGTATTGAAATTTTTTTTATTATGATTTTACTTTTAATTTTTTATTTATTTATCTTTGCTTTCATAGAAGATCTCCCCTCCCCCCAGCTTTAGCAAGGTACAAATGGACAAAAAGTATATCTATTTAAGGTGTGCCCTGTGATAATTTGATATATGTATACATTGTGAAATGATTACCACAATCAAGCTA
>NW_005871333.1:716563-719324 GCF_000147115.1 Myotis lucifugus
CCTCCCACCACCACCCCCACCGCACTCCACCCCCCATCACACACACACACACACACACACACACACACACACCCATCAGGGGACATGTGGAAGGCAACCAATCGATGTGTCTCTCTCATATCGACGTTTTTCTCTCTCTGTCTCTCCCCCTCTCTTCCACTCTCTAAAAATCAATGGAAAAATATCCTCAGGTGAGGATTAAAAAAATAAAGGAATATTCACATTGTTCACAAACATCACCACTATCCACCTCCAGAACTTTTTCACTTTCCCAAACTGAAACTCTGTTCCCATTAAACAATATCTCTCCATTCCCCTTCCCCCAGCCCCTGGCAAGCACCATTCTGCTTTTTATCTTTATGCATCTGACTATTCCAGGTACCTCACATAAGAGGGATCATACAATATTTGTCCTTTGGTGCCAGACATTTCATTTAGCATAAAATGTCTTCCAGGTTGATCTGTATTGTACCTTGTAGTCCTGATTACTCTATCTGTTATTTTACACAATCTACGTAACTTGGATCAGCATCATAGATTCTAGTTCCTTCTGTGTCAAATGTGCATTTTGTTTCTATGTTGCTATATATTTTACTTGATTTATTTCCTTAATTCTGCCAGCTCACTGTTCTTCTCCAATTCCGATCACTTATATCTCTTCTTTAATCAAAGGGACTGTTTTCTTTATTTCCTTCAAATGTTATGTTGAAATTGTCCTATTTCTTGGAGCAATTCTTCTTCCAAAGTGTATTCTTCGTCTGTCCTTTGCTTGTCATGCTTTCTTTTTCCTGTTCTTTTTGTACTATCTTGGCTTGCATCTCCTGTTAGATCCCTTCGGCTTATCACTCCTCTTTGAATAGGGGTAGTTTTATCTGATGCTGAAAGTGAATTCTATACTTAACCTTCCATTTGCCTTGGCTTTCTTCCACGGTTCTCTGAACAGTAAACCGGCTAGCTGGGGGTTATCGTTGGTTTGCAATCGCTGTTGAGTCCTTGGCTTCTCTGGTGAATAGAGGGACATAACTGGGATTAGTAGACAGTTGAGTGTCTCGATGCAGTTATGCTGCGTCGGAACATTTTTCACACCGAACCTGATGAATTATTCTCCCTGGGGGCATGCGTAGATCCATGGAAGGAGGCCTCCCTGAGATTTGAGCTACTGCCTCTCCTTTTCACAGACAAGCAGGTCATTCTGGTTGCAAGCTGGGCCCTTACCATGTTCCACAGCAGGGGTTAGGTTAAGATTGTCAAATTTAGCAAATAAAACTACAGGATGCGCCGTAACCAGTTTGTCTCTGTGGATAGAGCATTGGCCTGCGGACTGAAAGGTCCCACATTCGATTCTGGTCAAGGGCATGTACCTGGGTTGCGGGCACAACCCCAGTAGAGGGTGTGCAGGAGGCAGCTGATCAATGTTTCTCTCTCATCAATGTTTCTAACTCTCTATTCCTCTCCCTTCCTCTCTGTAAAAAATCAATAAAATATATTTAAAAAAAAAAGAAAAAAAAGAAGAGGTGAATCTCGAGGAACAAGCAGTCTCTACCAGGGTTTCATCTCTGCTACTCTCTACAAATTGACTCTTTCCTTCTCTACAGACCAGCCTTCTCTGTTCATGGTTTCTGAGCCCTCACACTTTCTATTTCTACTTACACAAGATTTGGGGTGGCCACAACGTCAACTCGTAGCCCAACACCACAGGTCTTTTCTGTTCCAGGGCCGCACGTGGTCTAGCCGCCTCAGGTTCTATGTCTCAATTCCAAGCACCTGGAGAGAAGGCTTGATTTGTCTAGCTTGGGTCAGGCCATGACCTCCTCAATTCTGAGCCAGTTGTCTGTGGCCTGGGGCATATTGTCCGAATGTACATAGTAGAACAGTGTCAAGGGCAGCAAAAGAGCCCAGGACTCCTGGTTCCCAGTCCCTGGAGCGATTTCCCCAAATCCCCCAGCACTTGTCTCTGCTTCAGCCCCTGCCCGGAGCTGCGGGGCATCTCCCCCAGATGTGGCCCAGGAGAGCCCAGGTTGGAGGACATTGCCAGCATCACCTCAAGTCCATTTCCTGCCCGAGCCTCCCTGCCAAGGTCAATGTCACCTCACAACTCCAAGCCGGGCCCCTCTGGGGAGAGTCCATTCTGACTAGGCCTTGGCCGAAGCGAGGCTCTGGATGCAGGGACGCTCACCGAGGTGGGCTGGGTAATAAAATAAAGGTGGGAAACAACATCTAAATGGCCACCACCCTGAGCTGCTCTCAGAGGAGGGCCCGGCCATAGAAAAGAGCTGATGCCATCCTCTCCAGCCCCCTCTTCCTTCCCCCTGCCTCCCAGTTCCCTCAGGCCTCATGGTGCCTGTTCTCTCACACCTCCTGCCTCCACAGGCCTCGAACCCTCTGTGGCAATCCCGGGGCTCCACCACCGTGTCTTCGGGAGGCCGTTTCCGCTGCCCATCTTGCAGACATGAGGTTGTCCTGGACCGACATGGTGTCTACGGCCTGCAACGAAACCTGCTAGTGGAGAACATCATCGACATTTACAAGCAGGAGTCTTCCCGGTGAGCTGTCAGGGCCTCCTGTCTCTCTAGAGGGCAGGGCCTGGGGCACAGCCTGGGAACCCATCGGGGTTGAAGGGAAAGGCACCAAATCAACCTGCCCCTTCAGTTGAGAGTTGAGAGGGGAGCGGAGAAGGGGAAGGACTTGTCCCAGGTCACTCCGCTGGGGTGGTCTCTGATTCCTGGTCACTGCTTCGCCTTCACTCTCCACCTGGGAAGGG
>NW_005871333.1:720042-722987 GCF_000147115.1 Myotis lucifugus
AAGGCCCTCTCACCATCACACAACTAGATTCCACATAAAATGTAATTTAAAATTATATTGGTAGGCACATAGGAAGTAAAGGAAATCTCCAAGTGGGGGTTGGGGTGGGGGTGGGGGGGGGGAGAGGAAGGCGGAGTGAACTGAGAACAGAACTCTGAATGGTGAGCACAGAAAAGGCAGGATTTCCCAGAGGGCAAATGCTGGCAGTATTACTGAGCTAGAAAGATGAGACTACGCCCCCAAACACCTAGAAGCTGGGGGCCTGCAATGAAGACCCCCAAAGAACCCCAGGTTAAATTGGAATTCCAGGAATTGAAGTGGTCAGTTTCACCACCTGGCTTTGGCAAAAGCAAATACAAATTCTGTCTGGAGAAAAAAACCGAAAACTCAGTTTAAGCCCTTGGGCTTTTCTTATATTAAGATCAACAATGATTAGCTCACAATTGATACACAAAGAAATGTACTCCATTACTGACATCAGCAGAAACAAACAAACATTATAGACTTATACCTCCAAGAAATTCAGATATTGGAATTGTTAAAGAATAGAAAGGCACTGCATATAAAATGCTATAAAAAAGATGGGATTAAAAAACAAGCAATACCAAAAAACAAAACAAAACCCAAGCAATACTAGACTATCAAAAATGCAGACTTTACCAAGACCCAAATAGAGCTTTTAGAAATAAAAATACAATTGTTGAAATAAAACATTCAAAGGATGAATTAAATGAGAGATTTCTCTGAAGAGAGAATTTGTAAATAGGAAAAGTGGGCTGGGGGAAAAAAGCCTAGAATGCAACACAGGGAGATGAGAAGGTTGAGAGTAAGGAGGTCTAACACATATCTAATCAGAGTCACACAATGATAAAAGAAAGAGAATGGAGAAGAAGCAATGTTATCCTAATAGACAATCACGAAGAATTTTTCAGAATTGATGGAAGGCATGAATCTACAGATAAAGCACCTAGCCCAGTGCCTGGCCCTTGGTGGGTATTTGGTGAATGTCTCATTTGGTGGTAGAGGACTTCCTCTCTCAACCTTCCAGAGTCCATCGGGTGTGCTTCCACACTTCTTGGATGGTTCCACACCCTCTCAGTCTCTGGAATAGCTGCCCTGATGGTGCCCTAATGGTGGGGTGAGGGGGCAGTTCTCTCCTAGGCAGCCCTGGCTACAGTGGGAGGGGTACAGTGCTAGACCAGGTCCTCCAGCCCTAAGTGCTGACCTGTGTGTGTGGCAGAGTGAGCTCAGTGATGGCATCGCGATGCTGGTGGCGGGCAATGACCGTGTGCAAGCCGTGATCACACAGATGGAGGAGGTGTGCCAAACCATCGAGGTAAGCCTGGCTGGGAGGCAGCGAGACTTTCTGGGCTCCTGGAGGTGGATCACAAGTAACGGGATGAGCTTGGCCAGGCTGCCAGATACGAATCTCAGCTCTGCCCCTCACTAGCTCTGTGACTTTGGTCCAGTTACTTAACTTCTCTGTGCTTGGGTTTTGTTTGTTTTTGACTATGTAAAATGGTAATAATGAGACTGCTATGGCGCCTACCTCATTGGATCTTTATGAGAACTACATGTGGTAATTTAGTTCTAAATAAACAAGTAAAAACCAGGCCCAGACACATAGGCAGCACGCATGGGACTAAAGTATTGTTATTTGCTGAGAGTAGATTTGAAAGTTCTCATCACGTTAAAGGAAAGTGTAACTATGCATGACGACAGATATTAACTAGACACATTGTGGTGATCATTCCAGCATATATACAAATATGGAATCATTACATTATACACCTGAGACTTATATGGTGCTATGTGTCAATTGTATCTCAAAAAATATTGCGCTATTGTTTCTGAAAAGATCTGGGCATCAGCAGCCCTTGGCTGGAGTTCCCCCTGCCACTAATTCGGAGCGTAACTGACAAGTCACTCTTCTTTTGGGCTCCCTGTGCTTTGCACCTAGCGGGGAGCGGGGCAGTAGCCGGCGCTCTCCCCGCCATGAGAAGTCAGAGGTCACCACTCCCGTCTTTCAGGACAACAGTCGGAGGCAGAAGCAGCTGCTGAACCAGAGGTTCGAGACCCTGTGCGCGGTGCTGGAGGAGCGGAAGGGCGAGCTGCTGCAGGCGCTGGCCCGCGAGCAGGAGCAGAAGCTGCAGCGTGTCCGGGGCCTCATCCGCCAGTACGGGGACCACCTGGAGGCCTCCTCCAAGCTCGTGGAGTCCGCCATCCAGTCCATGGAGGAGCCACAGATGGCGCTCTACCTGCAGGTGGGCCCCGGGGTGGCTGGCGGGCGGCGCAGTGGCTAGAGCGGGGGCACCCGAAGGCCCGGGTTCAAGGCCGGTCTCTGGCCCCTACATGCCCCCCCGGCCTTGGGCCAGTCACCCCCTCTGAGTCCGCTTTGTGCTTAGGAATGGGGGTGTGTCCGCCTTGCCTGCAAACCCTTCGGGACTGCGGTGGGCATTCGAAGTGGGCCGTGGCCAGCGGTTGGCCCGGGCTGACTCTCGCCCTCCTTCCTCCCTTACAGCAGGCCAAGGAGCTGATCAATAAGTGAGTAGGCGGGGCGGGAGGGCGGGAAGGGGCGTGGGGGCTTCGCTGCTGCGGGAAGGGGGCGCGGGGGGAGGGTGCTGAGCGCCGCCGCGCCCCCGCTGCAGGGTCGGGGCCATGTCCAAGGTGGAGCTGGCGGGGCGGCCGGAGCCGGGCTACGAGAGCATGGAGCAGTTCTCCGTGAGCGTGGAGCACGTGCCGACATGCTGAGGACCATCGACTTCTAGCCTGGTGAGGGCGAGGGGGCGGGGAGGGGGCCAGCCGCGGGGCGGAGTGTCTCGATCCTCCTGGGGTGGGTGGCACTAGACGCCGGCCCAAACCTCGGGACCCCGCCTAAGGGGGATGCGTCGGCCAGGCGCCGCACGGGAGAAGAGTATAAGAAGTGGGCCTGAACGAGAAAAGCC
>NW_005871333.1:723702-731504 GCF_000147115.1 Myotis lucifugus
CCTCCCCGTCCCCCTTTCTCCGGATCTGGGACCAGCGAGCGGTGGGGGGGGGGCGGAAGTGAATGAACCCCTATTGGGCGCCTCGTTGATTGGAGGCACGGATTCCCCAGCCCAGCCGCGGGCAAGGAGTAGGGGGTGCGGAGGAGGGAAGGGACGAGCTCCTGGGGGACTTCTAGGGGCGAAGGGGATCTGGACCGTTCTCCTAAGTGCTCGTCTGGCAGCAGTTCCCTCGCTTCGCTGTGGGCGCCCACCCTGCTCCCCGCGCCCCACAACAGAGGCCAAAGGCTCTTCGGCACTTTTATTAAAAACTAGCCACGCAGAGAGTGTTCAAGGCATCCCCGGCCGCTCCAGCCCCGCGGGATGGGTCAGTTCCGGTCGAGCAGGTGCCAGCCCGGGGGTGGGGGGTCGGGTCCAGGTTTTCGGGGCCCCAGGCCCCGCGGGTCACTTGCCCACCGAGTCGAACAGGATGCGGTTCTGCTCCGCGCGCTCCCGCTGGCTCTGCGTCCGCGCCAGCTCCAGCAGGGTCCGCAGGAGGTGGAAGGTGAGGTCGATGGACAGCGTAGGGTCTTCCCGTCGCGGCCGCTCGCCCGAGGTCCCAGCTCCCCATCTGCCGGGCCCCACGCGGTGGGGGAAGCGCTCCGCCAACAGCAGGAGGAGCGCGCGGGCCCCGCCGCCCTGGGTCCGAGCTCCGGGGCTCCAGCGCAGACTCGGGTCCCGGACCCTGGCCGCCGCCGCCGCCTCCTCCGGGCTCCACTGGCTGCTCCCCGGGCGCAGCTGTGCCAGAAGCAGCAGCGCCGCCAGCAGCGCCTCTCGTCCGGCCAGCCTCATGGTGCCGCCGGCCCTGGACACACAGGAGCAGCGCAGGGTGAGGTGCGCGTGGAGCAGTCGCAGGTGGCACCGCTCCCCTTCCCGTGCACGTCCAGCGTCCCCGCAGGTCCCCTTCGGCCGCTGCCCGGTGCCCGCAACCTTCCCTGCAGCCCCAGCCGCTGCCCAGTCCTGTGCCACCCTTTCCTCCCTCCTCCCCTCTTAGCGGCCCCCGTAAGTGAGCGGAGCGCCGAGTCCTGGTGCAGAGGGAGTCCGGCGGGCGCGCCCAGGGCCACTCACAGGTGCGGGAAGAGCGGCTGCGCAGCGCAGGACGGAGCTCCGGTCGGTCCCTGGGGCGGGCTGAGGGCGCCGGGGAAACACGGGGTCTGTCCCGGGACCGCCGCCAGCTTATATAGCTCCAGGGCCGCTCCGGCTGACGTCAGCGAGGGACATGCACCGGTTGTAGAGCGATGACGGTCGCGGCTTCGAGTCCAGCGGGTCCCCCGAGGGGCAGGTCTCTGGGGCTTGCGCTGGAAGCGACAGCGGACTCCCGTGAGCAAGGCGCTGGCTGGGGCGGAAAGCTTGCTGTGGGCGCCATAAGAGTCGTTCACCACTGAGAACAGACTGCAGTGACTAGGCCAGTCCCCAGACCAGACCAGACCAGACCGCCAGTCTTCTCTGGCACAAGAAAGGGCGGCCGGATCCTGGGGCTGTCCGTGGTGCTGACCCTGCCCCCGGCCCCCAGAGGGGTCAGCGGCATTGGGAGCATGCTGTGCTGCACAGACCGTTTTGTAAACTGAGGCAACCAGGATAGCACGGCGGGCACTGAGCCATCACCATGGTACCCACCCAAGAGGCAGCGGAGGCAGGCTGAGTTGGCCAGGATTCTTGATCTTACTCCAGCCCCAGGATCTAAATTCTAGGGCTGACTGGGCACCATAAAAAAAGATTTCTGGCCGCAGCATACTTTCAGACCATAAAAAGCTGACCCATCTCTTCTGATTTTGCCCCAGAGTGGTAGTTCAGTCAAGTTAATTTTTCTCCTGGGAATCACAGTAGCACCATCACTGGATCTTTGACTTCCTGGTTAAGATCCCTTGGTAGAAAGTAAGGAAACATGGTGTCTTAGTCCATTGGAGGTGCTGGAACAAACAAACAAACAAAACTGGGTGGCTTATAAGCGAGCATTTATTTCTCATAGTTCTGGGGACTGGGAAGTCCAAGATCACGGCGCCAATGAACTTGGTGTCTTCTGAGGACCTGCTTAATGGTTTAGATGGCACTTTTTTGCTGTGTCCTCATAGGCAGCTTTTATAAGGGTACTAATCCCATGAGGGCTCTGCCCTCATGACCTTATCACCTCCCAAAGGTCCCACTCCTAATACCGTCACCTTGGACATTGGGTTTTCCACCATATGAACTTGGGGTTATACAAAAAAGTGCAACCTCTAGGACATGGGTTCAAGTTTCTGTTCTGCCACTAACTTGTGCTGTGGACAGGTCCTCACTTCTATGGACCTCATTGTCTTCATCTGTGAAGGCTGGGCTTGGTGGTCTCTAGGCTTTTCTTTCCATCTCTAGAAATTGACTCCCTAGTATTTTTCTGTTGGGTCTTACTCATGGCCTCTGCAGGTTCCAGATGACATTTTTATAGAGGTACCGGATTCCATACTTATGAAAGTACCACATAAAGAGTTTGAGGGGATCCCCAAAGAACTGGAGCTACACTAGGGTTGGAAATGGTTGGAGAAACAACTATATCAATGAACAGTGGGGATAAATGGCATTTGCCAGGATATGGGCATAAACTAAAGTTGCCAAGATCATATGGTCCAACAAATACTATGGACTGCCTATTATGTGGCGGGCATAAGACCACAATAAAGATTTTAGTGAATTCAAAAGGAGTCGTTTACAGTTTAGAGTGAAACGGGCCATTTCATAGTGCTGGCCCCATTACGTTCTGACCAGCAACCAAACCCCATGAAAACTGATGTGCCCACTTTGAGGTCATCTGACCGTTCCAGGGTCAAGCTGCATCACTGCAAGGCAAGCTTAGAGCTGATGCGCCTTCCAGGACAGGTAGGAGTTCCAGACAACAGCAACACACTGCACAACAGCCAACCTAAGGAACAGGAATGGCATCGTGAAGAGGATGGATAAGGAGACAGCAAAGGGGGACAGACAGGAGAATGTGATGGAAGAGGTGTTATCTCTGAGAACATCCACATTCAGATCTCCTTCCTCTAGCCCTCTACGGAGGGGTGTGTGGCTCAGACCAGAGGACAACCAGCTCAGGGCTGGTGCTGTCCCAGAGCTGTTTCCTGCACAAGAGCCTCAAAGTGAAATGCCCTCAGCAGCCATCTGGCCTTGCATGGCTGTTGTTCATGCCCCTGTGCAGGCTCCTTCTAAACACACGTTCCTATGCACTTTGTACCAGCTGAGAAGACGTCTTCAAAATGTACTATCTGCCATTGAAAATAGCGCCTTCTTCTCTTTATTTTACCTTGTTTTAGTTTCAAAGACTGTGCAAGGACCCTCATGTTTAAATTTTGGTTCATTGAGTCTATATTCCTTTTAGCTATGCTATTCATGCATATTTTGACCATGTCCTCTCTTTTTTTTATATATTTTATTGACTTTTTACAGAGAGGAAGGGAGAGAGATAGTTAGAAACATCGATGAGAGAGAAACATCGACCAGCTGCCTCCTGCACATCTCCTACTGGGGATGTGCCCGCAACCAACGTACATGCCCCTGACCGGAATCGAACCCGGGACCTTTCAGTCCGCAGGCCGACGCTCTATCCACTGAGCCAAACTGGTTTCGGCGACCATGTCCTCTCTTAAGAGTTTTGTATTTTTCCCTGTTCCCAAAGCCCCCTCACTTCCAATAATTTCAACTAGTCATCTTGAATTCAACTTTTTTAAATTGTAGTTTCAGCAACTACCTTTATTATTAGGGTAAAATAATATTTTGCAGTGGACTAACCCGACCTGTGGACTAAACTCACCTATATGGCTCTTTGGCCTACCTTTCTTCTAATCTAGGCTGCAGCCCCTAGGTACTGTCCCTGCAGCAAGGGTGGAGAGCTCAGGTGAGATGAGCCAATGGCTGTGGAGCAGGACTCTCCCTGAGATGAAAGGTCAGTGGGAAGATACTCAGGAATCTAGGAGCTCTGATCAGGGCAGAGTATTCTGGGGGCGTCTAAAGTAGCTCAAGCCCCAGCCGGCTTGCCCCTATTGACCCTTGGACTGAAGGGTCCCAGGTTTGATTCTGGTCAAGGGCATGTAGCTTGGTAGCAGGCTCCATCCCTGGCCCCAGTCAGGGCGCATGCGGGAGACAACCAATCGATGTGTCTCTCTCACATCGATGTATCTCTATGTCTCTCCCCCTCCCTTCCACTCTCTCTAAATATCAATGGAAAAAAATATCCTCAGGTGAGGATTAACAAAAAAACAAATTAAAAAATAAAGTAGCTCAAGGTTGAATGAAAATCTCTTTATCTACAACTGTTCACAATGTGGCTCTCCCTTGAAGGGTAGGGTAGGGAACTGTCATACCTGTAATAAAGGGGAACCAGGTAGAAGTTGGCTAGCTGCACAGCAGGCCAGAGCTACAAGAGAGAGAAGGAAAATGTTGGGGGGCTGCCTCCATTACCCAACCCCATCCCGAGTGAAATGGGCCATTTCACAGTGCTGACCCTATTAAGTTCTGACCAGCAACCAACCCCCATGAGAACTGGCCCATGTTCAGTTGTAAACAAAAACCAGCTGAACAACTGGGTGACTGCTCCCGAGTGTGCTGCCCGCACTGGGAATGAGAGAGTAATCCCAACCAAGGGGTTTCTATGTCAGGAGCACCCCCAATCCCTGGGCACTTCTGGACTCAAGGAAGCAGGAAAACAGGCTGCAGAGGTGTCAGCTCTTACATAGTAGTTGGCGATGAGGGCATCAGGATAATCCTAAGGAGACAGAGAAGGAAGAAATTACTTGCACTTCCATGCAGCTCCTGCCTCCCAGTCCTATCACACACAGACTTCTGTGCAAAGAACACATATCTTCACCACACCTCCCTCACCCCTCTCCTCCAGAGCTGGGACTCTCCCTGCACATCCACCTGTCTTATCCCCATGAAGCCTGCCTCATTGCCCTGGGCATGCCAGCTGGACAGCAAGAGATCACCCCACACCTGCCCAACTCACCCGCTGGAGTTTGGCCCAGTTTTCCTGGGCTGACAGTCCATTGAGTGCCGCTGTCAGTGAGAGGAAACTGCCTAGAAAACATGGGGCAAAGCACCCCTAGGGAAGAGAAATGAAAATGCTGTGAGCACCTAAACCCCACTGTCCCAATGCAGCTCACTTCTCAACCTCCCTTCCTTCTGCTCACCTGATCCAACAACATCTTCTTTAGAGCATCCACCTTGGTGGTGCCAGGGATGAGCCGGTCCAAAACCTTGTACCAGCCTCCTACTACAGGGCCCTGAAAGTAACCCCCAGGGAGGGGCAGGGATGCAGTGAGGGAAGCAGTTGGCTTTTACAGCACACAGCTCCTCCCCCAAGCGTTAGAAACCAAATCCCAGGACAAGCATACACTCAGGTTAGCGTAGATGTGCGAGAGGCCAAGGGAAACAGACCACCAGCAGCCCTGCTATGGGCGAACTTACCACAAAGACACAGCCCAGAGAGGCCATGGTCAGGGTCCGGCTAATCTGGTGTTTCCGCATACCTCGCCTCTCCACCAGCTGCTGTGAGATAATGTCACCCAGGCCCATCAGGGACCCTGTGCAGGGTACACAGGTGTCAGGACACCTCCCGGATGGGCTGCCACTCCAAGGAGCTGGATAAGCCTGCTGACTGAATGGGGCTCTGGCACTCTGGGCCCAAGGGCTTATTCTGGCCAGGCCCTTGCTGCTGCTTCCAAGTTCTCCTCTCCCAAGGATGGTGACACCTCGTGTGTGTACCGTTAGAAACTGTGATGAGCAGCCCTGAGCAGGGCAGGCCCGAGAACTCTGCACTGAGCAATCAAGTGAAGTCAGAGTCAGAAATGGAAGCTAGAGGAAGGAGAAATCTAAGGTGCCAGGGGCTGAGAACCTGTCAGAATCAGAAAGGCCTTCCACATAACTAAGAGGTGTGGGAATACACGCCTGCAACCTCACATAGCCAGTAAGTGGCAGGGCCAAGGCACAACCAGGTGGTTTGATTTACTAGACAGTATTCTTTCCAGGACACCACACTATGAATAGGTCATGTGTGGAATGGTAAGGAACCTTGGTTTTTTTCCCCCAAAGCCCAAGACAGGACCCTGGTCAATGTCCTTCACCTTGGTCTTGGGGTCTCCAGTTGTGGATAACAGCAAGAATAACTCTTTAAAACATGAGTGTTCAAATGGCCCTGGTTAGGAAGATGACTGGCTGAGGTGGTAAGAGTCCCCATAGGGAGGAGTCCTGGCCACCTCCTAACACAATCAGGTAAACCCAGTTTCCCCACTCACAATCTCAGATTGAGCTGGCAATAGGTGTTATAGCCATTTCTCCCCCAGCTTCTATACCCGTTTCCTGCCCGCCCCTCCCTTCACTTGCACGGATACCCAGCTCTAAGCAGCCCTTGTCAGATGCCCATACCAGAGACCAAGACTATTTACAGAGCCCCCCTTCAGCTATGGTGGCGTGATGGTTTCTAGCAAATATACTTATATGTATAGGGCTGCTTGGGAGTGACCGTATGATCTCCAGCTCGCCTGTCCATCTCACGGAGTAATGAGAGTCCCCCTCCAGCCCCGTAGCCTCCACTGTCCTTGTGCCCTCAATTAGCACTGGGCAAACACATCCTTCAACCCCTTCCTTGGCTGGGAGCTGGCTCTGACGTCCGTGCTGGCTGCACACTCACTGCTCTTCCCCCGCACCCTCTGCACAGTCCTGCCCCTGAGCAGCCTCGTCAGAGGCCGCTGGACAAGGCTGAGAGCTAGAGCTGGGACACCTGTAGGTGACTGAGGCTGCCGGTCTCAGCACACCCATTAAGACAGCCCTGCCTCTCCTCTCCCTGAAACCCCCATAGTGGTGGAGGTCCTCCCCAGAACATGACTAGTTGCCACCTGCCAAAGGACAAGGACAGGATCCTAGGCATCTTTGTTCTCTCATCCTCAGCCATACGTAACCGAGCCCCTGGCAGGCGCTCAGAAAAGAGAGAAATGTCAAATGTACTGCCCCAAACAGGCCTACTCTGGGAAAGGGCATTAAAGAACTCTAGTCTAGCCCAAGGACCACGTCGGGCTCAAGGTGTGAGGACCAGTGGAACTGAAGGCTTGCTCCCCTAGTTAGCACTTAACTCCCTATGCCCCTCCCTGACAACGGGGTCACCAGCTGCACTCCCAGGCCGGGGAGGGAGCCACTGTGGCCATGCCTAAAGGGAAGAGTGACCTGAGAAGTCCCAGGAGGATGGAACAGAAAGGCAGGCACTTGTTAAATGAAAAGACTGACAGCTTAACATTCTCCTGGAGCAAGGTGTTTAGAGTTTACAAAGGGCTCTCATACATTTCGTCCTCACAAAAGGTCTGGGAGGTAGGGGTCCCACATCCACTTGTCTTTGAGAGAAGAGGGACTTGATGAGAAGTGGAGCTGGGGGCCTGAACCCAGGCCTTCTCTCAAGGAGGAACGGGAGGGCCAGGGAATTCCCAGAATAGGCTGAGACTTGGCCATCGGGGCCGGAGGGCGCCAAAAGGCTCCTGTGGCTGCTACTCGCAGGGGGTTCCTGCCTTCTGCCGGAAGCAGGCCCCGGAAGCCTGCATCTCGAAGATACTCCTCTGTTTTTTACTCCCTAGAATGTGAGACCATCTGTTCCTTGTCACCTGTGGGGAGCGAAGCAAGATTCCTGGGAAAGGAACTGTCACAGAGACAGCTGTGTGTTTCCACTCTTCATGCTTGCCCACTGTCAACAGCAAGCTCAAGGCCGAGCAGGAATGAAAACCAAAGTCCCAATTCTAGCCCCGTAGTCAGGCAGC
>NW_005871333.1:731604-794287 GCF_000147115.1 Myotis lucifugus
GGTAGCAGCAGGAGAGGTGGTATGTAGCTCAGTAGCCCCGCCAGTTCTGTCCATTTCAGACAGGACAGGACTGAGGTTCCCTTCTGCCCACAAATTATCAGGCCCTGGGCCTCAGCAACTCCAGGGTGGTCTGTGGCTTCAGTCCCAGCACAAAGCAAGGCCTACACTTCTGGTCCGAGGAACTGGGCAGGAAAAGGCTGACATTCAGATTCCGTATTCCATCTTCCCCAGGCCCAGGTCTGGGAGTCCTTTTAGGCATATTTGGTTGGTCTGGCCCTCCCCTTGCTCTGGCCCTCCTTTCTCTGGGCTTGTTCCCAGGGGGTTGGGGCTGGAGGCCTGCAGAGACATACTGCCTGAGCCCTGACGGGGCAGGGTGAGGGGCTGCTGGCCAGTGATGCCCCAAAGCTAGGCTGGGCACAGAGCCCAGCAGGCAGACGTTGGCACTGGCGTGACATCATACCCCTGGGTAGGTGCCAGTTCTCATGCCGTCACTCGAGACCGGATTCGGCAGAGTGGGGGCGGGTTGGGGGGGGGGGCTGCCTCTGAGCACAGAGGTAATTGGGACCACTCCTCTGTCCACTAGTGGAAAAGCCCCAAGTTCTATCCCCTCTTCCTAGGTCCAGGTGAGAGTAAGCTCTCTATTTTGTTCCTCTTCTGACTTTTGTGCATGGAGTCTTAGGGGCAAGAAAAAAAGTATTAATGGAAGAGAACAGGCTGGGGGGCAGAAAGCTGGCATCAAGGGCAGGAAGCGTGTCCTTGCGAACAGAAGACCCGAGCTGTCAGGTAGAGCTGCTGGTGTGGGGCCAGTGGTGCTGTTGACTCATTCCTCCCCAGAAGCCTCCAACAAGTCAATAGCTGCCTGGCATAGGGGCTTGGTCTGGCAGAGCCCAGAGGGAGCTGGAGCCCCGCAGAAAGGGGAGCGTGCATCCTCTGGGACTGGTCTGAATGTCTTCCCCGTTCCTGACCTGGACTATCTATCCTACGGCTAGAAAATGAGACCAAACAGAGGGTTCTATAGTGTAGACCAGCTGGGGCTACACGCAGCATCCTGAGTCCCCAGGAGTCTCAAGTGCAGGGCAGAGCACTGGCAAGCGCCATAGGTTCTAATGCCAGCTCTGCCACTGATGATGTGAGACCTCAGTGCATGTCCCTCTCCTTGCCTCAGTTTCCTTTTCTATAATATCAGGGGCTGGACTGGATGAGCTCTTACATCCTGGTTTAATTCAGACTCCAGGGAAACCAGTGTCTGCAGAAGCTCAGCTGCTCCCACAGCAGGACCAGGTTGGCTAAGATGCATGGAGTTGGGCCTTGGGTCCTCTGAAGACTGCAAAGGCCCTTAAGAAAGGATGGGAGAAGGCTGACTCAAATTCTGCAAAACACGGCAGACCTTTGCCCAGGCCGCCCTGTTCCTGACTCTGGCTTGGTCCAAACTGAATGTATCAGACACTTCTTTTGAACCATTTCAGATCTTGATTCACTTATCTCTTACTCCAGCCACTACAGCAATTCAACCTGATAGATTCTTGCCTATGCCACATCGGGGGCTGCACTGTGGATGCTCTACTTGGGGACCATGCATGTGCAATTTGGTAGTACATGGACATTAACATCCCACGTGGCGAACCTTTAACCAATGAGTTGGCAGCTAGTGGATAAAGGTTTCTCCTTTTCTCCAGAAAAGCCTACTCACCTATTTAGTCCTAAGAGGCATTTCAAAGAGCTTCCCAGTCAGTTTTAAGGGACTGAGCAGCTAGGTGCCTTAAGCAGTGTCCAATTTAACAATGTGTCCTTATATCAGCTCTCCCTCCTCCTTCCCCCATGGGCCCTTTTAAAGTACTTGCACAGAAGTTTCAGGTTCTGCTTTTTGGAGAACCAAGGCTAAGATAGTGGTCCATGTTCAGATTTTTTTTAAATGGATTGGTTTTAAAGAGGTGAAGGGAATGAGATGGAGAAGCATCAATTCATCATTCCACTTATTTATGCATTCATTGGTTGCTTCTTGTATGTGCCCTGACCAGAGATCGAACCCCAAACCTTGGCATATCAGGACAAAGCTCTAACCAACTGAGTAACCCAGCCAAAGCTCATGTTAAAGTTTCTGGCAAGTGGAACAAACCCAATCCAAATACCTCTATAAAAAGAACCGCTTGCCCGGCCAGTGTGGCTCAGTAGTTGAGCGTACACCTATGAACCAGGAGGTCACGGTTTGATTCCCCATCAGGGCACTTGCCTAGGTGCTAGGCTCCATCACCAGTAGAGGGTGTACAGGAGGCAGCCGATTGATGATTCTCTCATTATTGATGTTTCTCTCTCTCTCCCTCTCTTTTCCTCTCTGAAATGAAGAAAAAAAACTATTTTTAAAAAAGACTAGCTTGCTGTGCCTGGGTTGCCAACACTCAGAGAACACTCCAGGCAAACCCCTGGAGCCTTAAAGTTTATTAACAGTTTTAAGTCTCTAAAGCCTTCACAGAGATAATCCCTACACTTATTCTGTGAAATCATATAACTAAACTCAAGTTCTAAATGAGGAAACTGAGGCTCAAAGAGGTTTATTGACTTATTCATGCAGCTACTACTAACTGCTATGGCTCTGAGATTCAATCATGGTCTTCTGATTCCAAGTCTGAAATCTCTACTGTTTAGGAACTACTGTGCTGGGATCTAAAAGCAACTTGGTGAGCAATTTCCACCTGCTCCCTTTCCTTTTAGTTTGATCCAACTGAGCAGCAGGAAAGAAAAATCTGAAAGGTTTGGAAAAGCCTGAGAAAAGTGCTACCCAGAGTTGCTTCGGGGCTGAGCTGTTGGCACTGCCTCAGAAAGACTGCAGGTGTGGAGCCACGGGGCTGCAGCCCCGACAGACAAGTATGTACATGATTAAGCTACATATCTGCACTTGGGCCCCTTGGAGCTCCAACTCCTGCCCTGGTCAGCTGCAGGTGCCTTGAGTAGGGACTATCCTTCCCTCCTTATTCTTTTTTTTCTTTCTTTCTTTTTTCCCCTCCCTATTCTTAATGGCCAAGAAGGGGAACCTTCCTTCCGGCAGCTAGGGGCCCTGAGGGAATCTGAGGCTGGGCAAAGGGCCCAGAGTGTCAGTTCCCATCACAGCCACACAGTCCAGCATGAGTCACCACACACGCAGCCAGGTGAGTCATACAGGCTGACGGACACTCTGAGGACAGGACATAGGGTGGTTGGGCACAGGAGGCTGGAAAGGGGCCGGAGGGCGAAAGAATCCACCTTTTGGACAGTCCCCCAATGAGGTGTCTAGTGCTGATGTGAAGCTATTCTAGTAACAGGATCGCTGTTCCATCCTGGTTTTCAGTTTACTCCCCCACCTTTCAAGTCTTCCTCAGAAGCCCTTGTCCTCATTAGAATCCTGTTCCCTTCCTCTAAACATGGTAACCCGCCCCCCCCCCCCCCCCCAACACCGGCTTAAACTCTTCACTCATGTACAGTCCCATAGTCACACTCCTTATGATTCTTCCCCCTAAAATAACTTATCTCCGTGCCTCCCTTACATGAGCTAATCGACAAAACGAAAATGATAACAGTAACAAATGCAGGTAAGTCACTGGGTTATCTTTGTGAAGTTGCTACTTAATCACTGGATTTGGAGTAAAAATAAATCCTTGGTTAGTATATTGTTTGGGGATTCGTACATAGGTAGTAAAACCATGAGAAAAGCAAAGAATGATATAAACAGAACTCAGGGCAGTGGTTGTCACTTGGGAGTCTGAACGAGGGACAGGTGCACAGGGGTCTCACAGCTGGGTGCTCATGGAGTGTCCAGTTTTGACACTGAAAGTGTACTTACATGTCTTAATCGTTCTTTTGTGTGTTAAGATGTATTTCACAATAAAAAATACTAAGGAAAACAACACTTATTACCTCTGTAACCTAATGGGGATCGAGTAGTCCTAGCTCATCACAGAGCTTTGTGGGGACAATGTGTGTGACCGTGACTTGCACAAAATGTCAGAGGACCGTGTGTTGCGATTAGTTTTCTAAGGTAAGGCCTCCTGGGCCAATGCCTTTATCGTGACGGATGACTCCTCGGCTCCTACCTGACGGCTAGACCAACTATGCATATCCCTTCCCTAAGGGGACCCACCCTCCCAACCAGACAGGAGACAGCCAACTCTGCAAGGGGGCTGAATAGGAGGGACAAGTGAAGGGGGGCGGGCAAGCGGCTGCCTTCCAATCAGCCGCCTCTGGCCCCGCTCGGGTCCAGGGCGCACTCACCGGCCGTCAGGACCTGAACTTTCCACGGGTGGGCGTTCAGGGCCCGCTGGTATGCCCGCCAGAGCGCCATGCTTCCTGCCGAGCCAAGAGGAGGGGTTCAGCCCACGGCCCGCCCACAAGTAGAGAGACGCTGGGCTTTCCCTGGGGCCCATCCCTCTCCCCCTCCCGCTCCCATGGCCCACCCTCGAGGGGCTCGGGAGGATGCCCCCTGGACAGCTTCCGGTCAGAGGGTAAACAGGAAGGCCGCGGGGGACTGTGAAATGCTGGCGGCAGCCTCCCGCCACCGCACCCCAGCCCGGGAGCAGGGCCACCGGGGGCCTCCGCCCCACGAGGCGCTGCTGAGGACGGGCTCGCTCCGGCTTTCCGCAGAGCCTGGCCGGTCCCCAGGTTCGGACTCTCAGTCGGAACCAGCCCGCATCCTTCCTGAGTCCAACTCCATGCGGGACACAGGGCCGGTCCCTCCCGGGCCTGGAATGACCACGTGCGCCGTGGGCGTTCGCGGCGCGCTGCGGTTTGAGCCGCTCCCGGCGGACCCCGGACGACTCACCTGCGCGCAAGCTCAGCCCCTCCACGTGACCTGGCGGGAGGCGGGACTTCCGCCGCGAGCCCCGCCCCTTCCGCCTGGCTGGGCGGAGGCTTTCCCCCGCGGCGGGCGCAGGGACGGGGCGGACTGCTTCGTCACTGCTGCTCGTGGACAGCGGTCAGCTCGGCCGGAGCGACGGGTTTTCCCAGTTGACTAAGCCCCAAGCCGGCCTGGGCGTGGCCCCGCCGGTCACGCTTCCCACCTCGGTCCGACCTGGTCTCCTCCTGCCCTCCCCGCCCCCGCCCTGGAACTGGCCAGGGTCCTGACTTCTGTCTCCGTCTGTTTGGAAACTACAAGCCAGTTAATTTAAGCGTGTGTGTCATTTGTCTCAAGGTTCTTCTTTAGCCGCAATTGTGAGCTCCTGAGTGGGTGGGACTGGGTATGTTCATAGCTGCCTTCCTCATAGCAACTACTGCAATGCTTTGTCCACAACAGCCTTTAGGAATGCTGCATAAAGATGACTCCTGCATTGGGATTGGAGCCTTACGAAGTTTAGGTACTGGTTTCTTTTTAAAAAAATGTTTTAATTTTTTTGAGAGAGGGAGAAACATCGATGAGAGAGAAACATCCATCAGCTGCCTCCTGCACGTCCCCTGCTGGGATCGACCGGCAACCCAGTCATGTGCTCTGACTGGGAATCAACCGGCAACCTTTCGGTGCCCGGGAGGACGCCCAACCCATTGAGCCACACCGGCTGGGCTAGGTACTGGTCTCTGAACTAGTGGCGGGGCAGCCCTGGTTATCACTAGACTTGAACTTAAGGCTCCTTATCTGTGAAATAAGGGGGTTGGACTTTAACAAACTGGGCTCCAGTTTTACGGGTTTATGTTTGTGAGGATGGCTATCCCTACAGATTCTTCTTTATCTCAGCTTGTTACAAATATATATATACTTATAGAAAGAGCCACTTTTAAACAAAAGGGCCCACAACTAAAAGTGTTGGGGATTAGGTGATTTCCTAATTACCCTTTACCGCTCTAACATTCTAAAATTTTGTGAATATAGTGAAACATCCTCCTTAGGGAGGTAGAAACTCTTCCAAGATCCTTGGCAGTGGATTTGTTAGCCTTTGCTAACTATATCCACGAAGTCCACACTTCAGGAGGCAGCCATGTCTGATTGTTTTTCAGGCTCTCTACCTGGCTAACTGCAGCCCCAATATACTCAATTCCTATATGATTAAGACAGGGAGAATCCTGTCACAGATACTGGAATAAGGAAGCAAGAGAATTCAATGTCGCAAACCTTTAACTAAAACCTTTTACAAGCAAAACACCATAATAGAGTGGATTTACACTAGTAAATAGACCAAATGTGGCAGGTTGGGAAGTTGTATTCTGATGTCAGACTGTCCAGGTTAAAATCCCAGTACCATCGCTTAGTTCTATGACCTTATTCAGACTGGTTAACTGCTCAGAATCTTACCTTTATCAAGTAAAATAGAGTAAAACCTGCATCATATGATTAACTGACATATGCAAAGTATCCAAAATAGACCAAGTGCTTAATAAACACTTGTTTATCCTCCTCCTTTTCTTCCCTCTTGGGGACACACGGAATAATTTTTACTGGAGAAATCTGGGAAGCCCCTTAGTGAAGGTAGAATTTGAGCTGGGATCTTGAAGAGTGCTTAGGTGGAGAGGCTAGAAAAGGACACTCCCAGAGGAGGGACTAGTGTGAGAACAGCCACAAGGAGAAGTGCAGAAACCTATGAATAATATAAAGTGGATATATTGGGAGGGAAGGTTAGAAAGGGAGTGGCGTGGAGAGAAAGGGGTTTATGTTAGAGAAAGCAAGGCTGAAAACGTCTTTCTGATTTTCTTCTGGAGGTCAAGACGGGCTGACACTCAGCAGCAGGGTTGCCAGCACCCACCTACAGCCTCAATAGCATGGGTCCCCAGGTCCCATCCTTTTTGCCACTGAAAGGGGGATTTCAATAATGCAGTGTCCAGGGACTGCTGTGTAAGATGTGGGAATTTCTCTGCAGTGAAAGGCAATTCCTTTTCAATCAGCTCAAAAAGAGAACTGGCACAACCTGAGCTGGATCACAATAGGATGGTGCAATACTTGGCTCTTTTGCACTGACGTGGGCTGTGGTTCCTCTGCTACTAATGGTCTGGGTTGCCTCCAGGTCTGTTTCCTCTTCTGTACAGGAAGGAAATTGAAGCACTTGATTCCTTTCTTAAAGGTTTTCTGACATTTGATAAATTCCTTACACTTAAGAGGCAGAAAGCTATTCCCAGATATCTGGCCAATCAGTCTAGAGTGCCAGAGGGCTTTGTTCCAGGTAGGCACTAAACTTATTTCTACTCCCTTCAAATAGCAGCTGGCTGTGTATTTTTCTCTAGAATAGTTGAAGTCATCTACTTACCCCAAACCTCAGATTGTACTCTTATACATTCCAAAACTATGATTTGCCTCTTTCTCATTGCTGGGTATGTCCTAGCTTAGGAAGCAGTATTGCAGTCATGAGCCTGCAGCACCCCACAAAAGGGTGTTAACAAGATGAGCTGTAACAATACAGCAGGTCCTCAAATAACATCATTTCATTATAATGAGATGCCATAGGAACTTAAATCTTGTTTATATCAATTCACCTATAATAAAGTTGGTTTCCTTATATGTTGTTTAAAGTCACAGAACCTTGCCCTGGTTGGGTAGCTCCGTTGGTTAGAGCATCGTCCCAATACACCAAGATTGCGGGTTTGATCTCCAATCAGGGCACATAAAAGAAGCAACCAATGAGTGAATGAATGAATGGAACAAAACAAAAAAAATCGATTCTCTCTTTCTCTCTCCCTCCCTATCTCTAAAAATCAAGACATTAAAAAAAAAATGTCACACAAGCTATTGATAATAAGTGTGGACTTACTGTATTTGGGTTCTAAACATCTATATATAGGGTTGAAATAAAGTAGTTAAACATGTTTAATGTGACAGTATCATGAAGGGTCAAAAATCATAACGTGTAAAAGAATGGTTAAGGTAACTGAGATATTTAATCTAGAGAAGGAAAGACTTGGGAAACATCTGATAGCTATTTTAAACACTTAAAAGGGCAATCACAGGTGGGAATTGCTAGAATTCCTAATACCAATGGTAAAATCTATAGAGGTATACTCTGACTGGATATAAAGGAAGATGTTTTAAAACATGACTGTCTAGGAGTGTTCAAGTAGGGTCAGATGACCAGTGATCAGGTATATTTCCTAAGCAGGAGCAAGTAAGATCTGAACCACCATCCTCTTGGTGGTGTGTGGTGTTCCTCAGTTAAAGAACCACTATAAGCAGCTTCAGTCCAACAACTTGCTACCCCCGCCCCCATGGGCTTGCATGTTGGTTACTCTAAACAGGAAGCTGGCAGGGCAGTAATACTGGATCCTGGGATATAGTCAGACAGAAGCCTTCCTGCAGATACTCTTTCCAGTTTTCCAAACACCCACTCACATGTGGTCTCAAAAACACCCAGTACCTTTACTTAGCTTTACCCACTTCACAATATGCTCAATATGAGCAATTTGACTCCCAAGCCTAGATCAGGCCTGAGTGTTTCTTGTGAGCCAGTTTTAGGCTAAGGAGCCTTGAGAGTTTGTGGAGGGCAAGCCTCCCTGCCCACAGGGGCCATGATGATAGCTGAAGTCAATGAAAGGAGAGGTATCTAAGGAATCCTGGGAGGCAGGTCTAAAGGTCCAGGCCTGGCAGCATCACTGTCCAAGAAGGCCCAGTTTCTATGGTCTATGCCTGGGGCCATTTGTTCTTGGCAGACTTCATTCAAGGGTCTTGTGTGGACCACGACTAGGGATGGGGCAGAAGGCGATGGCTGGTTGAAGAGAAGCCAGGCCCTTTAGTAGGGGAGGACGATTGGAACACAGCATTGAAGTGGGCTCGGCTTTCAAGCTGCATACGGTGGCCCAATGGGGAGGTGAGTCCACGCACAAAATGGATCCGAACCAGCCCTGACTGCCCCCCAGATACGAGCCATCCATAGGAGTCCAGGTTTGGGCTGAAACGTACCTGTGAAGAGAATAGAAAACAAAAGAGAGATGCTCATAGTTGGTGTTTTAGGGTGAGTCTCAGCTGTGAGAGCAAAAAACCTGGCCACAATCTAACAGGATAGGACCATGAGGGGGTGAGAAGACAGTGAACAAAGTAAGTTCTTGAAGATGAGTTTTCCAGAGCTATTTCCCTCCTAAGCCCTCTTGGTTGCTTTTCATCTCCCATTTCACTGATCACAGGTCCAGAGTTGGGAGAAAATGAGAGCGACGGGTGGAGAAGATAAGAGGCAAGGTTCTTACTTTATGAATAGCCTCCAGCTGCAGCCTGTCCAGACAGAGCTGAGCCTGCCCCTCTCCCTCCTGCATCCGCAGCACTGGTTCTCTACGGAGCAGATCATGGAACGAACCCTGGGGAGGGGAAGTGTAATGAGAGACAATGAGCAGCTTCTTAGGTTTGCATCTTTGAGCTGGAACTCTTTAGGTTTTCCTATTATATAAGGACTAAAGTTTTCTACTTTTCCTAGTGCCACACCCATTCTCCTGGGCCAATTTACCAAATCTGTGTCTTGAAAGAGCAAGTAATGATGGTTGACGGTTTCAGCATAAGTTCGAGCCTTGGGTGGGTTGAGGGCTCCAGATGCAGCAGAAGAGTGGTCTTGACCTTCAGGACTATCCTGATACGGCATCAGATCTGCTTTATATATAGGCTAGAAAGGAGACCATAAGATTAGGTCTCATGAGACTGAAGACAAAATGAAAGTAAAAGAGAGAAAATTGATTTGGGGCAGGAGAGACTTAAAGATGGAGAAAGTAGTATGTTTAAACAGATTTTCAGATGAACTAGGGTAGGCAATATTATGTGTAACAAGATTTCCGGGGATAATACCTGTGCAACCTGGTATTAATTTGAGCTAATCTGTAGTACTAATTTGGGAGGGCATGTGGATTAGGAACTAATAAATGGTGCTGCCATTAAATACTCATATACGTACAAATCTTCGCTCTACAGGTCGCTTGACAGTTATTGGGTTCAGTGCCATATCAGGCAAAATAGCTGCAATGAGCTCCCCGGATGTATCTCCTGCAGCTATTGTCCCAAGCCAGTCGGATCCTGAAAGACTCTAATAAGAAGAGGCAGATTCCTTCAGTTCTGTGAACGGGTATAACTGCAGTCTCAGGGGGGAGAAACACACACACAAGTGAGTTTATCATAACCCATATCCCTGATGATACAGTTCCCACACACCTATCTTCTTCCGTAAAAAACTACTACCTCTTCCCGACCACCACTGGATGAGTAAATGAATCATTTTCCTGTATAATGAAGATTTCAAAGAGAGGGGCTCACCCAGACAGTGCCTTTTCGAGGAGCAGTGAAGTAGGCCTTGAAACCAAGGTAACCAGCATCAATATAATGAATTCCACAGAGTCCATAACTATAAGAGAAAGAGAAAATGAAACCTTCCTTTTTCTAAGATTAGATCCATTTCTTCTCCCCATGTCCTTCCAGAATTCAAACTACCTCACTGAAACAATTCTCAACCCTCCTCTCCCACACAACAATCTGGAACACTCTGGCACCCCAACCCCTAGGGTCTGTCCCCTGAGCTTCTCCTATCTCCATCCTGCCATACGAGGCATAGCAGTTGTCCTGCGCCACAGTGACACCATTGTAGGGGAGCAGCCAGGCCAGCTCTGTACTCAAGAAGCGCTTGATAGCATTTATTGGTTCATAAGGTCGTCGAAGGTCCCAGAATTTGATTTTCCGGTCGCTCCCTGCAGACACTATGAAATGACTGTGGAAAGATGAAAGATGAGGGAGAAGTTAAAATCTGAACCAGTCTGGAAGAGTCAGCTTAACCCAGCTTCCCCTCCCATCTCCACAACTCTCCTATTCCAACCTGTTGGCTTTGCACCACTGAAGGGTACGCACAGCCTGGTCATGGGCTAGGAAACCCTGGAAGGGGTAGAGCTTCAAAGAGCCATCAGAGAGCCGAATCCGCTGCAGGGGCGAGTTAGTGGGAAGGTTCCAGAAAACCACCATGCCTGAGGTAGGGACAGAACATGTAGGTATTAAGGCAGGTTCTCTCTTCCTTGCTCTAATTACTTTATCTTCTACCCTCATATCTGATCCTCTATGAAATGACATAGGGATAATGATTAGTTAGTCCATTCCCTCCATAGTTTAAAGACTCAACCTGATACTTCAGTTCCAATTCTAAGCAACAAAAAAGTAATATCGTAGTCTGGGACCTGTAGTTAAAAGATTGGTTGAATGCACTCAGTAGCCTCTACTTCCTACTAAATATAAGTAAAAGGATTTTGAAAGAACATAAACTTTCTAAGAGAGGGCTGGCAACCTATAGCCTATGGGCCAAATATAACCTGCCACCTGATTTGGTAAATAAAGTTTGACTGGAACACAGCCCACTCATTCATTTACCTAATGTCTATGGCTGCTCTCGCTTTACAATGGTGGAGTTGAATAGTTCCAACAATGGCCAAATAGCCCATAGAGCATAAAATATTCACTATCAGGACCTTTACAGAAATGTTTGTCAACTCTGCTCTAAGACAAAGAGAATAGGCAAGGAGCCAAAAGCCACAGAATGTAGAGAACAGAAAACAAATGGACCAACAAAAACTAACTTGGCTGACCCAAAACAAGTTGACCCCGACCAGGCTGGCAGAGCAGGGGATAATAAAAAATGTAACTTTGATTAAAATAAAAGATAAACTGCGTTGGCCAATGTGGCTTAGTTGGTTGAGCATCGTCCTGTGCACTGAAAGGTTGCTGGTTCGATTCCCAGTTGGGGCACATGCCCGGGTTATGGGTTCATCCTGGTACAGGAAACAACCAATCGATGTTTCTCTCTCACATTGATGTTTCTCTCTGTCTTCCTCTCCCTCTAATATCAGCAAAAACATATTTAAAAAAACCCACAAACTAATGAACTGTAGAATTTTAATAAATAAAAATTTGGAAAAATATATGTAGCTAAAACCTCCTCTATACATAAACTCAGGAAATGTAACACCTATGAACCTTTCTTGAAGAAAACGTATTGACAGTGAATTACAGCTAAGCAACATTAATAATTCAGCAATGGAGGGAGAGACAGATGAAAGGAGTGGTAGAGACTTGCAATCATTTCAATATAAAATTACAATTAAGTAACTTCAGGAATTAAGGCAGCAAAGCAGCATCAAGTTTCATGTACCTTGACAATGTAAGACTATCACCAAAAGAAACACAATTAGAAGATGGTGGAAGAGACAAGGAGAAGAAACATAACAGTGCAATTTCCTTACCTCCCCAGCAGAAAGGCTACTGATAGTGTCTAAAAATAAACTTGTCATTTAAAAACGACAACCTAATACCTCCAACTACTTAACGTTATTTATAATTTTTATTTTTCCCTTTTAATCTTAAAAGTATCTTTAAGGAACTAATATCTCTGTGGTAAAGGAACATTTATTGGGAGTTTAGCTAATCTTTCAGCTTCACTTTTCTACTATAAAATTAAAGTATAATTACATTTAATACCTTTTCATTTAAAATTGCTATAGTGTACGATCCCATTTCTTTTTAGCTTTACATATGCACAGAGAACTATATGAAATTATGTTTGTCTACTCAATTATTTTTCTGAGTAGAAACATTCCAATAACTTTTCTCTTTCTTCTTTGTATTTTTTTTACATTGCCTGAATATTTATAACTATGTAATGCCCAACACTCAACCAAAAAGGAAGCAACAACCCAAAGCAAGCCTAAAGAGCAATAGCTCCGTAGGTTTGGTTTTGTTTTTTACCGTTGTAGTATCCAGCAGCCAGGTGGTGGTGGGGCCGGGTGGGCATCCAGGCCAGGCTAAGGCACTGACCACACTCAGAGGGGTCTGATACCTGCACAGACCCCACCTGAAGGGTTGCCACACATTGAACCTGCAGGGACAGAAGGGATGGGACCAGGGTTAGGAATACCTATTGTTTGGAACGAAGACACAAATTAGTGTTCAATCCAACAGGAGAGGAAGGTCCCTCAGAGTTAGAAAGCGACTCACTATGGAATCAGTAAGGGAGGCTCTACAAGATGGAGCCTTGGGTAAGGCAGCAGGTTCCTCACTCACCTTATAGATGGCGGGTTTCATTGCATCTGTGAGGAAAAAAGAGCAGAACTGATACTCTGGATCTAGAAGACCGAGGTCCTAATAGGCCTTGCTCTTAGATCAGCACCCACCCTTTCAATAGTGACGTTCCCTTACACTCTTATCTTTCCACCATCAAATGTACGAGCCCACCTTTCTCTGCCCCATCTTCTGCTTTCCTCCAATTATACCTGATAGTATCCTTTCCATCAGAATGGCTAATCCCTCCACTCTGCTCTCTTCTCACCATTTCCCAAAGAACTTTGCTCTCTGGTTACCCATCCTATCACCTGCATTATTCACTTTCTCTCCTCCCACTGGGTCATTCTCATGTTCACACTATTGTCTCCTATCTAAACCAACCAAACACTACCCTGTTACGTGTTCCCCTTCACAGCCAAACTTCCTGAAAGAATTGTTTATCCATTTTGTCTTCACTTCTTCACCTCCCAGTCCCTCCTCAAGCCACTCCTCCACCTGCTCGCCAACTGTGGGCCTTCTCAGGGTTCAAACCGCGGTGCCCTCTTCTTTACTCAGTACAGTTAAAAAACAAATAAATTCAACCAATAGGAGCTGCCTCTACCTGACCCTCCTCTTCTTGCTCATATTCAGCTCTATATTCTCTCCCTGTTTACAACAGAGTGTGTTTCTATGTATGGGTGGTGTTGAGGACAGGAGAGGCTGAAGACAACGTTAGGAGAACAAGAGTATGGCAGGAGAGACTGGCCCCACTTGTCAGCCTCAGCCTTTAGCAGTCCTTACACAGCCAACTAACTGTGGCCGCAGAGGAAGAGGCTTGAGAGCAGGGAGAACAGGGAAGAGAGGGAGACAAAAGTAATGTGATGAAAAAGGGCAGTTATAAGTCTGCAAAGGAGTACTGCTTGTGGGCTGCTGGAGAGAGAGGTCAAGTACAGAGCGTGTGAAGTCAGAATGGAAGGTGTGACTGTGCAAGGCTTTGTACTATAGAGACTGGGCCAGAAGAGTTTCAGGGGAGATGGACAGGCCCTACAATGTTCTGGCCATGGCTACAGCAGCCTCATTCTCCTTGCTGGGCTACTCACCTGGGGGCTGCTGTGCCAGCAGGGCCTCAGGATGGGGTAGACTGAACAGCAGCACCTTCCCATCTGAGCAAGCAAGAGCCAAGAGACCCAGCCGAGGCAGGAGAGGAGCCTAGAGGGTGAGACCAGATCTGTGCTGAGGCTTGCTGCCTTCAGGAGCCTCTCAGAAAACTTCTGAGGTTCTAGTCTCTGAAAATATGATATGAGGTTGCTAGAAAAAAATGCCATCCACCCCTCTCCAAACTCCGTTCCTCCTACTCTGGGAACACCCAGAGCCTTTGTCCTGGCGCTAGTCCAAGGGCCATCACATAATCAACTGGGAGGTACCTTCCGAGGGGTGCCTGGAAGTTCCCATGCTCCACTGGGGCAGAACTTGAGGTCCCAGATGCAGCCGTGGTCACAAGCAATCCCATAGACGAAGTGAGCCCTGTTGCCAGGACTGAGGAGAGAAACCATATGGGGAGAATGGGTAGGAAGAAGGGGGGCCTCGGGCTGCTCGAGCCTGTGTACTCCCCCAATTTAAACCAATCCAAGTCTCCCCCACAACCCAAACCCGGTCCTGCCCACCCTTCTCTCCTCCTCAGGCACCCTCCACGGCAGTGTCCCAGCCCCACCTCACCAGCTTTCTTGCTGCAAGGTCCCAAGGCCCCAGAGCTGGAGTAGCCCAGGACCTGAATGAAGTTGGCTCAGTGAATGTGTCTCATTCATGTCTGGGCTGGAGAAAAGGGCCACATACTGCGAGGCTGCTGCCCCCTCTGGCACTGGGCACCAGTCCAGAGCCCAGAGCGGTCCCCCTGTGAAGAAGGACACATCCCAGCGCTCTGGGTGTGCTGTGATCGAGCTAAATCTAGAGAAAAGTCAAAGATAGAATGAAAAAGGGAGTTAATAAAAGGTAATGAGAAATTCATAGGTGAATGGATAAATAAGCAGTGATACATCCAGACAAATGAAGTATTTGTCCAAACCCACAGAATGTACACACCAAGAGTGAACCCTAATGTGAACTATGGACTTTGCGTGATTATGCTATACCAATGGAGGTCATCGATTCTGGTGGTGAATGTTGATAGTGGGAGAGGTTATGCATGCGTGGAGGCAGGAGGTATATCAGAAATCTCTATCTCTTCCTCTCAATTTTCCTGTGAAGTTAAATTGCTCTAAAAAATTTAGTTAAGAAAAAGGTAATGAGGACAGAATGGGAACTCCCCTGGGAGTTAGTATGAACTGGCTTCAGCAAGGGCCAGAATATCAAGAACAGTCTACAGGTGAGAACAGTCCTAGCTCGCATTTGTATCTTCCTCCTTTCCCTCCCAGTCATTCTGTTCTAGTTCACCTTCAAAGATGTCAGGCTGTGCATCCTGGTTACTACAATGTTCTCTCCAGGGCCAGTCTGTCAGGGACTATCTGAGTATAGATGAGCTTGTAAACAGGTTTGACCTCAACCTCCATAGTGTCCCTCCGTCTGGCCAGTAGCAACGAGCACTGCAAACTAGAGGGGACTGACCAGATCTACCCAGGACTCTGACCCTTGGGATCAACGGGACCAGCATCAGGGGAAGAACAGGGCCAATCTGCCTTCCCTTTCAACATTTATTTTTCCTACTTCTGTCTCCTAGTGTTAGAAAAAGAGATGCAATCTTCACCTGTTTATGCGGTAGAGTGTGCCATCTTCAGGAAGTCCTTCACGTTGTACAGAAAACAGTGGAGACTTCTCCTCCTGGGGCAGGTAGGGAGCTGCCTCACTAGGGAAGGCAAAGGGAACAACAGCCTGAGTTGGGACGTTTCTCCTTTTCCAGGATTCCCATCATAAATCTAGATCCTCTGTCACCCTTCGGTCTCCAGTGGCATCACCACCCCGCCAAGGCTTCAACGATGTCTCTTCAACTTACAGTTCAGATAACAAGTGCCACTTCCAGGCTAAAGGAATCCATTCTGCAAACTCCCAGTATGAATGCTTCTGTTCTCGGCTAGAGGGACAGAGAAGCCTTAACGAAGGAAGAGATCAATTCTAAGCAGTTCTGCCCCATAAAACTTTCCGTGATAATGGCCCTGGCCAGCGTGGCTCAGTGGCTGAGTGTCAACCTATGAACCAGAAGGTCACAGTTCGATTCCTTGTCAGGGCACATGACCCCTAGTGTGGGGTGTGCAAGAGGCAGCCAATCAATGAATCTCTCTCATCACTGATGTCTCTCTCTCTCTCCCCCTTCCTCTTTGAAATAAATAAAAAGATATTAAAAAAAAAAAAAAAAAGGTTACCAGTTCGATTCCTGCTCAGGGCACATGCCCCAGTTGCAGGTTTGATCCATGGTAGAGGGTGTACAGGAGGCAGCCGATTGATGTTTTGCTCTCATATCAGTTTTTTTCTCTCTCCCTTCCTTTCTCTCTAAAAGATAAAATTAAAATAATCAATTAAAAGAAAAACTTTGTGCCCTAACTGGTTTGGCTCAGTGGATAGAGCGTCGGCCTGCAGACTGAAGGGTCCCAGGTTCAATTCCGGTCAAGGGCATGTACCTTGGTTGCGGGCATATCCCCAGTAGGGGGTGTGCAAGAGGCAGCTGATCGATGTTTCTCTCTCATTGATGTTTCTAACTCTCTATCCCTCTCCCTTCCTCTCTGTAAAAAAAATCAATAAAATATATTTTAAAAAAAGAAAAGAAAAACTTTGTGATGATGTGAGTGACCTATTATCTGTCCAATATATGCGCTGGTAGCTGGGCACTTGAAATGGGGCTATTGCAAAGGAGAAACTGGACTTTTAATTTTAAATGGCTACATGCAGCTACTGCCTACCATAACAGACAGCACAGCTCTGAAGCTTCTGCCTTTGGAGCAGTGTTGTTTATTTATGAATGTCTTCAGTGTTCTACCCTGTGAGTGCCCGCCCTCTTTCTCACAGCCCCACTTCTAGATCATTCTGTGCACTCCACCACCACCCTTCATCCCCAGGCCCCATTCCCCAAGTCTCACAGGTCCTTGGTGAGATGGAGGCACTTCCAGACAGGAGCCATGATGTGATTGGATAAGCCATTGGGAGCCATGCCCCGGCAGTGCAGCTTCTGCTTCTGGGATTAAATGAAGAAAGTGTCAAGGAGAGAATTTTATAGCCAGAGAAAGTTCCCAGGACACAGCTTTCTCAGCTTTTACTTTTCTTGGCACAACTTCCCCTCTAACCTTTGCCATATCAGAATCTCAAAAGGTTTATGTTATAATCATTACAATGACTTCTCCACCTTTTGCTCCTACTCCATCAAAACTGCAAAATCTGCCCGGCTGGTGTGGCTCAGTGGTTGAGCATCGACTTATGAACCAGGAAGTCACGGTTCGATTCATGTTCAGGGCACATGCGTGGGTTGCAGGCTCCATCCCTAGTGTGGGGTGTGCAGGAAGTAGCTGATTGATGATTCTCTCTCATCATTGATGTTTCTCTCTCTCTCTCCCTTTCTCTCTGAAATAAGTAAAAAAATATATATTTTAAAACTGCAAAACTGTTATATGTTTTTTGAACATTTTCCTTGACGTCTCCACACATTGAATTTAGAGGATTTCCATTTACTTCTTAAAACTCTTGCCCTATGGAGTAGTCTTTCCTTATTCCTCCCATCTTTCTAATATTCCTTTGCTGGTTCTCCCTCCTCTGATAGATTTGGTCTCAGAGACGTTCTGACTTCTTTTCCACCCTCTATACATGCACTCTTGGTCATTTCACCCCATGTCCCAGCATTATACCTGGTTATAAAGTTTGACTACCATCATCACCCATTTATCAAGTTTACATTTTAAACTTGTAAACTCAAACTTCACTAGTTTTCAACTTTTCTACAAACTCTAGATCCATACGGTGGTGCCAAGCAATATTAGAGCCTGAGTCAAAAGGAAAATCAGTAATACAGTCCCTCTCTTTATTTAAAATTTGGTATTTTGGTCATTATAAATTGAAATTAATTTTGATTTTTAAAAATGTATCACAATATTTATCCTGATTTCTAAGAATTTGGTGCTCCCTTAAATGGTGCACTTAAGACAAGGAAGGCACTGGTCCCATATACAATTATGACTGGTGACCAGAGGTCCCCAGGATGGTCCACGGTCCATATGTAAGTGAGCTCATCACCTGCCCATCTTTGCCTCTCCTGCGTACCCCACTCTTTCTATGTGGGATGATGAAAACATCTTGGAAATGGATAGTGTTAGTAGTTGCCCAACATTGCGAATGCACTAAATGCCAGTGAACTATACATTTTTAAATGGTAAGTTTTCAGTTATGTAGATTTTACCACAATTAAGCACACACCTTTAATGGCTCCTACCGTCACTCCTTTTATCTTCTCTAGTTTAATCCCCACTTCACCCAAAGCCTTATGCTATAGCCATAATCGATTTCTGGGAAAACCAATCTCTCTGGCAAACTTCCATCGACCTTTTAAGACCTAGCTAAACTATCGTTCCTTTGTGAAGTCTGAGCAGTTGACTTCCCCCACCCCCCATATGGCCAACGCATTTTGATCACTCCTGGTCTAGCACTTATCACACTGAACTTCGTGAGGCAGGACTCTGCCTTATTCACATGTGTGTTTCCTAGCTCCCAGTAGATGCTCAATATGTTTTGGGGTTTTTTTTTAATATTCACTGGAGAGGATTCTTTTTCCACTGATTTTTAGAGAGAGTGGGAGGGGGAGAGACATAGAGAGAGAAACATCAATGTGATAGAGACACATCGATTGGTTGCCTCCCGCACATGCCCCAACCAGGTGGAGATCAAGCCTGCAACTGAGATACAATGCCCTTGACTGGAATTGAGCCTGAGACCCTTCAGTCCGTGGGTCGACGCTCTAACCAGTGAGCCAAACCGGCTAGAACAGATGCTCAATCGATGAATGAATAATCTTGTTTACTTACACCCTTAGCCCCTGCAATCTCAACTGTATTTGAAGTTGTTTCTTTCTTCTTTTACCTCTTTTGTCATCATAGTTATTAGGCCAAAGCCTTCCTTCTGGGTACCCTCTTGACCCCCTAACAATCCTATAAGTTCCCTCATTCACTTTCTTGCCCATTCAGGTTACCCCTGAAGTGGATCCTCGTGGGGTGCTTCGGGGCACAGCAGGCTCCGGGTCAGATGAGCTCTCACTTGGGACCTCACTTTCTTCTCCATCTTCAGCCTCAACCTTGAGAACAAAGTCTTCATCTCGTGCGGTGTCGTCCTCTTCTTCTCCACCTTGACAGACTGGCTGTTGCCGGATCTTCTTTGGTTTGGTGGGGCTGCTCACCTTGGGGCTCTCGGGACAGGACACTGGAGCAGGCAGGGCTGTTGAGAGCTCTTCAGCCAGTTCCTGAAGATACAGGAGTGCCCTGTGGGGTAGGGCAGAGTCAGAGACATACAAACACTGAACAAGAGCCCACTTCTTATTTATTTATTTATTTTTTTATTAAGAGCCCACTTTTCCAGACACTTGGTTGATTCTTATTGCACTGGATCCTCACAGTGACCCTGTGAAGCAGCTATTAATTTCCCCTTCGCTTCTGATAGATAAAGAAACAGAAATCCAGGAAAGTTAAGTGATGGCAACAGAAAATAATAGAAAGGTGTGTATATAAACCAGGTCTTCTGACTTCAAGTCTCAAGCACTTTTCACTCTACCACAGCCAAAAACCACTGATGGCAACAGAAAGTAATAGAAAGAAAATCCTAGACAGACAAGTTAGCAACAGATTAAAGTTGCCGAAGTAAAAGCCAGAAAATTGCTCAAGTCCCCAGGACCCAGACACCATGCCCGCTTACCTCATCACAGTCTTTTCATCTCTCCAACATCTGACCCCCCCCAACCCCCCACCAACATGTGCTCCAATCCTTACACTTGGGCAGCCCTTCGGCGGGGTCGTTGCCCAGGTGGGGTCTCAAAGTCCTCAGGGGGCCTCTTTGGAGCTGGAGACTCTGGCTGGTCTAGGCCTTTGGACAGCTTCAGCAGCAGCAGCTCTGCCTTGGTCTTTCGACCTCGTTTCTTGGGCATGGGGGTGGGCAGAGGGCTGGATTGATCTAAGTGACCTGGAGCCAGAGGGGCTGGTGGAGGATTAGGTTGTTGGGGCCTTTTGGGGCCTTTCCGTGTCCTACCCCCTCTCTTCCGGCCAGGCTTGGAGGCCCGAGGCTTTGAGACCTTTGACATCTCCGAAGAAAGATCTGTAGAGAAGAATACGTGTCTGTGAGATGGGACCAGAGCTCAAACCTCTTTAGAACAGACTACAACATACCCAGGTTTGTTAGACCTATGAACTCAACCTGCTGTCTTTCATCTTAAACTAAGCACAGGGAGAGAAAAAGATGAAAAGACACGGTACATACCTTGCTGTTCCAGTCTGGACAGGCTTTCCTGTTCTGGAAGGAGCTTTTTCTCATCAAGAGAGCCCTCAAATCCAGACAAAGAGGTAGGCAAGGACATCTCTGTGGAAGCCTCTGTACTGGCTGTTTCTGCAGTGGTCCTGACATCAAGCTGATTTAGCACCTCTGGTCCAGGAGAGTCCACTACAGTCACGTTCCCCACGGGGCCGGCCTCCCCCAGGGCGACATAGCCGACCCCGCAGGTATCCATCAGCACCCCCTAAAATGGTTGCCCCTGCACACAGACATACAAATGAAGAGAAGGTGAAAGCTATTTGTACTGACTCAGATTTTTCTACTTTCCTCCCCCCATTGCCCCTCCCACAACCAGAAACCTAAGCTTCCTTCAATAATAATTACTAAACATCTTCTATGTCAGGCACTGTTCTAGGAACTGGTGTTATGACAATAAGCTAGACAAACAAGGTCCCTGCCCTCATGAAACTTACATGCTAGTGAAGCTGATAATAACAAACAAATAATACAGCTACCATTTTTTTAAAACACTTGCTATGTGCAAGCACTGTAGTAAGTGCTTTATTTACATTATTTAAAGCTCATAACATTTCTTGTAATGATACTGCAGTGAATGTCTAGAGCTAAAAGCCATCTTTACAAATATTAGTCAAGGAACAGATTTATTTATTTATTTATTTATTTTAAAATATATTTTACTGATTTTTTTACAGAGAGGAAGGGAGAGAGATAGAGAGTTAGGAACATCGATGAGAGAGAAACATGGATCAGCTGCCTCCTGCACACCTCTTACTGGGGATGTGCCCGCAACCAAGGTACATGCCCTTGACCAGAATTGAACCTGGGACCTTTCAGTCCGCAGGCCAACACTCTATCCACTGAGCCAAACCGGTTAGGGCAGGAACAGATTTATTTAAAAACAAGTAAAACAGTTCTCTTGTGCCCTGTCATCAGTCTTTTACCTGGGTGGGGGAGGTGGTAGGCTTTGAGACAATTAAGGAACATCCTACTACATTAAGAGACTTTTCCCTGCCCTGGTCGGTAGCTCATTTGGTTACAGTGTCATCCCGATATACCAAGTCTGCGGGTTCGGGTTCATTACCCGCCGGTCAGGACACACAAGAATCAAGCAATTAATGCGTAAGTAAGTAGAACAACACATCGATGTCTCTCTCAAATCAATATATTAAAATATTTGAGAAAAAAAGAGGCTTTCCCCACATTGAAGAATGGATTTTAAAACGGTCATGAATCTTCATTTTCTTCAAACCTAGAAAATCAGCTGTATAACCATGGACCAAAGTCAACTGATGGAGAGAAACAAAACATTGATACCAACCAAAAACCTGAGCCACAAAGAACTCTGCCAGGGCACAGTTTTCAGCCAGAAAAACCTACTTGCCTGGGTCAAAGGGGGAGAAATAGTTCAAATATGAGGAGGGAACTCCCCATAGGTCTGTATGTGTCTTCAGAATAAAGAAATCATCAGCCTCAGTAGAGAAGTTTGCTAATGAAAACACCATAAGAAATATCGTACAAATTAAAAGTTCACAACAACCTAAGTGGATTATAAATTGTAACAGCCAACTCTCTAACTCAGGTGTTAAGGACACACTATAACCTCATGTGCTAAAGATAGAATATAACAATGCCAAAGTAAATGGAGGTCAGTGAGAATCTATCTGCATTGTTCTTTGGTAAATAGCAAGCCCTGACAGAACTACTCCATTCAAAATTAGTAACAGCCTGGCTGGTGTGGCTCAGTGGTTGAGCACTGACTCATGAACCAGGAGGACACGGTTTGATTCCCTGTCAGGGCACATGCCCAGGTTGCAGGCTCAATCCCGGGACCCTTCAGTCCACAGGCCAACACTCTATCCAGTGAACCAAACCAGCTAGGGCCATCATTGATGTTTCTATCCTCTCTTCCTCTCCCTTACTCTCTCTGAAATTAATAAAGCTGAAAGTAAAAAGAGGAATTAAAATATACAGGGAAAATGTAAGCAAAAAGGAGTTTTGATGGCAATAGCAAAGTTGAATTCAGGGGGAAAGGTATTAAATGGGACAAAAAGAAAGTACTTTATAATGAATAAAACTTCAAATCATATAAAATATATAAATATCATAAAACTTTAGACATCAAGTAACATAGTATCAAACACATAAAGCAAAATCTTCAGGAAATGCAAGAACTACTTTCTTTAATCATTGGCAGTTCAAGTAGGTAAGGACAAAATGTGAATGATTGTTGCCTTCTCTATTGGCCAAGGTCTAGTTGCATAGAACAGAACCCTTTCTAGTCAGTTCGAGCTAAAAGGGATTTATTAAAGCGTATGAAATGGTTCATAACAGTGGTTCTCAAAGTGTGGTCCCAGAACTGGCAGCCTCAGCATCACTTGAAATTTTGTTAAAATGCACATTTCCAGTCCTATCCCAGACCTAATGAATTAGGCACTCTGGGATGGGGCCAGCACTTGTTATAACAAGTCTTTCAGAAGACTCTGATGCACACTCAAGTTTGAGAATTCCCTGCATTGGGAGGGTTGGGGGGAAACCAGTTTAGGAAGAAGTGTTTGCCAAATTGGGAAGTTGTGTTATAGCTACTGATTGATGAACCACATGGCCTCTCCTATGCCATGAGGGGATCCACTTACTGAATCAAGAGCCGGTTTGGCTCAGTGGATAGAGCGTTGGACTGCGGACTGAAGGGTCCCGAGTTCAATTCCAGTCAAGGGCACATGCCTGGGTTGTGGGCTCGATCCCCAGTAAGGAACATGCAGGAGGCAGCCGATCAATGATTCTCTCTCATCACTGATGTTTCTCTCACACTCTCATTCTCCCCTCCTCTCTGAAAAATCAATAAAAATACACTTAAAAAAGAAAAGAAAGAAAAAGAAGCCCCTGCCACAGCTATGGCTCCATAAACAAGTTGCCTCTACAATCAGAATGTGACCAAGTGAATGGGGAAGACACTGCTCCGGCTCCCAAATCCAGAACCTCTCCACTGCCACCATCTGCACCAGCAAAATGCACGCACGCTGGCCTGCCTCTCCCCTCTCTAAGCTCAGGTCCAAGTTTGAGTTCCTTAAGAGCACATGTGATCGGCAAGACCTAGATCACATTCAGAATCTTGGATGGTAGATTCCCAGGGAATGAAACCTCTAGCTTTCCAGGCTCTCAAGTGGAGGTTGCTCCTTTTCTCACACCCCACTTACCCCAGGTTAGAAAGTGGGATCAGTGAATTCTCAGTTCCTCTCCAATGCCACTGCTTGACAAACAGTCCTTCCTCTTTTGCAAAAATCCTGTTCCTTTGAAGCTCGTGACATTCAGCTAAAGCACTGCTAATCGCTCCGCTGTCACACCCTGGACCCTGTCAGCACATAACACCTTTTAACCTCCAAAATCACTAAGACATCCACTATCTGATCACAACCTCCCGTCATTACAGCTCAACTGCTATCATGGTATCTATTCTTCAATCATATCTAGCCACTATTCATTGATCTCTCCAA
The DNA here is from genome assembly GCF_000147115.1 of Myotis lucifugus. Taxonomy (NCBI): domain Eukaryota; kingdom Metazoa; phylum Chordata; class Mammalia; order Chiroptera; family Vespertilionidae; genus Myotis; species Myotis lucifugus. The sequence continues at coordinate 755,488 of NW_005871333.1, forward strand.
TTTCTCCCTGTGGCAGCAGCCACATCCAATCTCGCTTAGATTTCTTTAATCAGACTCTATTGACATTATGAACTTCCTTTCTTTCTGTCTTTTGTTTCACAGGTGTGGCAAAACTCAGCCTTAGATGAACCAATCATCCACCTTCTTCATTGTGTGCATCTAAGCTACTCAATCACACTTCCTCTCTTAGTCACTCCACACCCTCTCTCCCAATGTCTGACCCCCTGGTTCTCAGCAGATGACTTTGCCTCTGGTTTCTGAAACAAAACTTAAAGCCATTAGATGGGAAATACCTCGATTTCTTGCAAAGTAGCCTAATCCTCCCTGCATCCAGACTCCTCCCTCACGCACTTTCTAAGGCCACACCTTCCATAGCGCTCAAGCCCCATTTTCTGCCCTCTTAAGGGAACTAGTCATTTCTTCTTTTCCTCTCTATGTGCATCTTCCAAAAAGCATTGATCTCTTTTTGTTTTTTGTTAATCCTCACCTGAGGATATTTTTTTCCCATTGATTTTTTAGAGAGAGTAGAAGGGACAGATGGAGGGAAAGGGGAGGGGGGAGGGAGAGAGGGGAGGAGAGAGAGAGAGAGAGAGAGAGAGAGAGAGAGAGAGAAACATCAATGTGAGAGACACACCGATTGGTTGCCTCCCCTACATGCCCTGACTGGTGCCAGGGATCAAATCTGCAACATAATAATCAGGTTGAAGGGTATGCATATTTTAAAATTAATAGCCCAGCCAGTGTGGCTTAGTGGTGGTTCGATTCCCAGTCAGGGCACATGGCTCGGTTGTGGGTTCAATCCCCATATGGGGCATGCACGAGGCAGCTGATCAATGATTCTCTCATCATTGATGCTTCTTTCTCTCTCTTTCTCCCTTCTCTGAAATCAATTTTTTACAAAAATTAAAAATAATAATAAAATTTAATAGATAATGCCAAATAGTTCATCAAAACAAAAACCAATTTATAGTCCCACTAACTATACATAGCCATTTTACCAAACCCTTGCCAATCTGGTCGGTGAAAGAATTCCTCCGTATTTTATTATTTTTATTGACCTGATAATAATTGAAGTTAATTCCTTTTTTTTAAAAAATATATTTTATTGATTTTTTACAGAGAGGAAGGGAGAGGGATAGAGAGCTAGAAACATCGATGAGAGAGAAGCATCGATCAGCTGCAACCAAGGTACATGCCCTTGACCAGATGTGCCTGCCACCAAGGAACATGCCCCTTGGACCGGAATTGAACTCGGGATTCTTCAGTCCGCAGCCCGATGCTCTATCCACTAAGCCAAACCAGCCAGGGCACAAAAGTCCCTTTTAAAGATTCACTGCTGCCGAAACCGGTTTGGCTCAGTGGATAGAGCGTCGGCTGCGGACTGAATGGTCCCGGGTTCGATTCCGGTCAAGGGCGTGTACCTGGGTTGTGGGCACATCCCCAGTAGGAGGTGTGCAGGGGGCGGCTGATCGGTGTTTCTCTCTCATCGATGTTTCTAACTCTCTATCTCTCTCCCTTCCTCTCTGTAAGAAATCAATAAAAAAAATTAAAAAAAAAAAAAAAAAGATTCACTGCTTTAAAAGGCAGCAGCAGGATACGGTGGTTAATTTCCATTTATGATTTCACAAAACAAATTTTGGACACAAGTGAAGGGTGTTTAGTAAATGTGGACTAAATTAATTTACAGTTTATAAAATTTTACATTTGCACCCCAACTTGTCTGGTTTCCAAGATACTCCAGGCTGCCTGCCTGACCTCCTCAGCGAAGGAAACTAGATAACACTGTTCCTCACATATGGAATTACGTGAAACTCACTGTTTGGTCTAACATACTATTTCCCAAAGTTTTGGTACAAGTGGTGGTATGCAAAATTATTTTAATGGTATAAAAATGAACAATTTACTCGACTGTGTTTTTATTTTAACTTGCATAAAAAACTAGAACAAGCCCATGAAACTTCATGGGTTCATCTATATTGCTTAGAGACTAAAGCACTTAAACTTTAAAAATGAATCAATTTAAAGAAAACTCTTGAGAACATAATAGTACAGTTGGTAAGAATGGATGGCAAAAGTGCTAATGGCACAGGAACGACTTAAGTTTGCGTCACAATGTGCCGCTGGGCGAAGAGGCTTGGCCATCCCCTGCACCGCTCTCACCCAGGGCTGGGTGGGGTTGCCGTCGTCATCTCTGCCTCCCCAGCCAACTCGCCCCGGGAGAAACGGGCCCGACCAGGAAACCTCACTGGCCCTCGACTGCGCCAATGAGGTTGCAGCGCGCGGGGCACAACCCCCAGGGTTAGAGGAGCCTCGCGGAGGAAGAGGCTGGGACCCAGCGGGATGAGGAGGCTGAGCCGGGCGCCCGCCTGCCCTCCCGCAGCCCGGGGCGAGGGAGCAGCTCTCAGCATAGCCCGTGCTCGAGGCCAGCCCTGTGCTTTCTAAGGTCGAGGACTACGGTCGGTTCGCAGCGTCGAGGGGGTCATGTCAGCAGCGCCCAGGCCAGGACACAGGATGCTGTGTTCCGGACACCGCGTGAGCGAAGAAGGCAAGACCGCGGTTTGCAGAGATGGGGGATGCACTCTTGCCACGGTGGGTAAGGAAGTGGGGGGCATGATGGTTTCTAGAGCGGCCCCGGGGCTGGAGGTCGCGATGCTGTCTGTGCAGAGTGGGGATAGCGGAGCCAATATTTTAGCGCCACCGAAAAAGGAGGAGGAGTAATCGTGGGGCCCCCCGCACACCCCACGGCTGTACACTCACCCTCACCAAAGTCCTTCCGGAAGTCCAAGTTCGAAGATGGCGCCGCCCGTCTGGTCGCGGCTTTATGACGTCACCCTGTAGCTCCTCTTCATTGATGGCCCATCCGGACCGCCCAGGGCAGTGCACCAGGTAAACACGTGAGTTCGGTTGGGAGTTTGTGCCAGAGAGTTTTCTGTTGCACTATGTATTCCACAATGCAATGCGGCGAGCGCTCCCGAGCCCTGCCCGAGCGGGAGCAGCTCCTGGCTCAGCAGCGCCGAGGCTGCTGCACGGCCTTCTGGGAGTTGCAGTGTCTGAAGGTGAGATTGGCGCCTGCGCGGTGACGCTCGCCGCGCCCACTCGGTTCCCACGCGGCCTCTCGGGGTACGCGGGGTGTGCCGCTGTGGAGTGTGCTGCTGTGCAGTGTGCTGGGTTTCCTTCAAGACGGCTGGGCCCCTGGCGGCAGGGCCAGGACGGGTGTGAGCATTTACCGCGACGTTGGAGCCGAAGACAGAGACCGGGAGACAAAGGAATCCGTGAAGCGGGCGCCGGGAGGCCGCGGGGCCCCGCCCCCTCCCGCAGATGCGGCCGCTGGTGAAGTCCAGGGTGAAAGGAGAGGGAAGGAGCGGGAGAAAAGCCTGACGTGGGGACCCTGCGCGCGAGTGAGACTCCGGCTTGGACACTGGCCTTGGTTCCGGCTTTGCCCCACTCCCTCACTAGGTGCTGGGATGCGGGTGAAGAAAGAATGTAATGAGTTCTGCCCTTTCCTGAAGCACTTGAAGCCATACAGTTTCACGGGTCTCCACGAACAATAGGAGAGCTTAGGATGTATGAATACATGGGAGGGGTATGGTAAAATCTTTTTTCTTCCCCAATCTGTGGACGAAAAGGAGCCAATGCTAACCTGACTAACTCAGGGAAGGCCTGCTTGGCAAACTCAAGAGACTTAAAGTAACCACAAAGGATGGTCTGAAATTAAAACCTTTAATTACAAAGTAGTTGATAGTGTGTAGTCGTGTCCTAGGCCAGTATCTTCCTTGACAGAGATCAACTTTGATCTTTACTGAGCCAGCCTATTTTTGCATCTAAGATAACATAACTGGAATATCAGGGTAACTTGTAACTTCCCTTTTTCCGGAACCCTCAGGGCGAAGCCAATGCACCAGGGTGACAGGGCAGAGACCACAAATCCCCTCGTTATTATCATGTTAATTGTTGACTTAACTACCCTGCACCCACCTGTGTAAAGGAAACATGTGTCATTTTACTTTTTATCCAATCTCAGAGGTTTCCCCTCTTGCTTTCTCCTGCCTCCCTAATCTGTCACCAGTGGATTTCATGTAACCCACTTACAGCTCCTCTTTTGATTGTAGTGTATAAAACACAATGAAAGACGGCCGTTCTCTGGAGCACTATCAATATGTTGAGATTCTGCTTCCTGGCAACTGTCGAGAGTTTGGCTCAAATAAACTCACAAGAATTCTTTACAGGTTTGAATGTTTTATACATTAACAAATCTCACCTATTGAACCCCTTGCTTACATAAAACATTTAAGGAAAGCATGGGAGGAACTAGCTAAGATTTTTTAAAAAATACATTTTTATTGCCGAAACTGGTTTGGCTCAGTGGATAGAGCGTCGGCCTGTGGACTGAAAGGTCCCAGGTTCGATTCCGGTCAGGGGCACGTACCTTGGTTGCGGGCACATCCCCAGTAGGAGATGTGCAGGAGGCGGCTGATCGATGTTTCTCTCTCATCGATGTTTCTAACTCTCTCTCTCTCTCCCTTCCTCTCTGTAAAAAATCAATAAAAAATATTTTAAAAAAAATACATTTTTATTGATTTCAGAGAGGGAGAGAGAGCTAGAAGCATCAATGATGAGAGTATCATTGATCCACCTGCCTCCTGCATGCCCCTACTTGGGGATTAAGACTGCAACCCGGGCATGTGCCCTGACTGGGAATCAAACCATGACCTCCTGGTTCATACATAGGTCAACTAGCTAAGATTTTTATAAACTGGAATAAAGAGTCTCCCACCCACCCCACCCCCTCTATGGCTTAGGACCAATTCCTTTATGAGAGCAAAAAGTTGGTGCACTTGAGGTTTGGCTCCTCAGTACATCAGATCTTAAATGCTTCTGAAATGAACAGATCTGTCTTTTCATTCCTGTTGCCTCAGATTAGGCTATCTTTGACTTGAACAATTGCAACATCCTTTTATATTAATAATTGTACTTATTTTAGTAATGACAGTCACATGGTTCAAAATTTAATATATGGAGTGAAGACTCCCACCTCTGCCTCCAGCCTCCCACATCCACACAGGCAGCTTCTCCTTAATATAATCAGCGTGTGTTTTTTTCTCATTAGCTATTATTCTGAATTACAGTTCATACTGGAAAGGCAGTAAAAATGCTTCAACCTCTTATTTGCCAGTTTTCAGGAATTGATAACTAGATGTTTCCAGTGGTATATGACTTACTGATTTTTTTACTTTTTATCTCTTTTTAAAAGATCATTATGAACTCATTGTTTTTATATTGAGCATACCACTCAATCATCAAAATTAAGAGGGAGTTCTTGCCCTGCCGGTGTGGCTCAGTGGTTAACTGTCGACATATAAAGGAGGCATATGCCCAGGTTGCAGTCTCAATCCCCAGTGTGGAACATGCAGGGGGCAGCCAATCAGTGATTCTCATCATTGATGTTTCTCTCTATCCCTCTCCCTTCTTCTCTGGAATAGAAAGTATTTTTTTTTTTAAAAAAAAGTTCATCCCTAACCGGTTTGGCTCAGCGGATAGAGCGTCCCCCTGCGGACTCAAGGGTCCCAGGTTCGATTCTGGTCAAGGGCATGTACCTTGGTTGCGGGCACAACCCCAGTAGGGGGCATGCAAGAGGCAGCTGATCAATGTTTCTCTCTCATCAATGTTTCTAACTCTCTATCCCTTTCCCCTCCCCTCTGTAAAAAATCAATAAAATATATTTAAAAAAAAAAAAAAAAGAGTTCTGCCCTAACCGGTTTGGCTCAGTGGATAGAGCGTCGGCCTGCGGACTGAGGGGTTCCAGGTTCGATTCCGGTCAAGGGCATGTACCTTGGTTGCAGGCACATCCCCAGTTGGGGGTGTGCGGGAGGCAGCTGTTTGATGTTTCTATCTCATCGATGTTTCTGACTCTCTATCCCTCTCCCTTCTTGTCTGTGGAAAATCAATAAAATATATCTTTTTAAAAAGAGTTCTTTATAGAATACTAGTGGCCCAGTGCATGAAATTTGTGCACGGGGAGGGAGGGGGGCTGTCCTTCAGCCCAGCCTGTACCCTCTCCAATCTGGGATCCCTCAGGGGATGTCCGACTAAACTGGCAGTCGGGCATCCCTCTCACAATCTGGGACGCTGGCTCCTAACCACTCACCTGCCCGCCAGCCTAATCAATCCCAACTGCCCTCCCCTCCTGGCCTGATCGCCCCTAATGGCCTCTACCTCAGCCCCGCCACCATGGCTTTGTCCGAAAGGACGTCCGGAAGGTCTCCCAGTCTAATTAGTATATTACCCTTTTATTAGTATAGATTATCAGCTAGTTATGTGGAAAGAATGATAGAATTAGGGGAGAAGGTGGAATCCTCATTTTGCATTCCCTGATAACATAATTCGAGCAACAATCATCAATGGATAGGAAACTTCAAAATGCCTCGACTCATTCATCACTGAAAATGGAACAAGCAACCATTTTTATTTGCCTCCTGATGTGAGGCAGTATGAAAACAGTCAATCTGGTTTCTGGAAAAAGTCAATGTAAAGAGAAAATAAGAGGGGTGGGGAAGACTACTTCCAGTTATAAGAAAGTTAAAACAATAACCAAATATAATGTATGGATTTGTTTGGACCCTGATTCAAAGGAATCAACTGTACAAAGCCATTTTGAGATAACCATGATGAATGTTCCTTAATAAAAGTTAAAGGCACAGTCTCTGGATTCAGAACGCCTGAGATCACATGCTGGTTTAGTTCTGTGTTATCTTGGGCAAATAACTTAACCTCTCTGTGCCTTAGCTGTGTTGCTTTAGCAAATAACCTCTCTGTGCCTGTTTTCTCATTTCTAAAATCTCTTCAGAGTTAGATAAAGCTGCATAAATGGATAAGAAAGGAATTAAACCATTTCTGGCACAAAGTACTCAATACTAAGGATATTAAATACTTATTAATATGTAATTACTTAATATACATAAACTATTAATATAAATATATTAATTCATAATTCTAAAGTTAGGACTCTTATTTGACCCTTTATTCCTCCTTATATCTATCTAGCTCAGTGTCTGGCACTTAGATGCTTGATAAAAGATTGAAGACTTGGAATAGTGTTTGGTCTCCATATTGACCTTCACCTTGGCCCCAAAACACTAGCATGGAGCTAGTCACCTGAAAGGGTCTCTGTAAAAGTCTGAGATTGGTAGCAGGTGCCAAGAGGAGTTGGGGAGTCTGGACTCCTAACGTGTGGTGGCGATGCTAAAAAGAGACAAAGGCAGCAGAGTTGCTGAGTGAAGGGATATGTCCTTTATTGACCTTGTGTCCTCCACTCACTGGTCACTACTCTTGACTCGTAGGACAACAGGTACAGAACTGCAGGGGATCATCCCCAGCTCTGTGATCACCAGATCCACGAGCTCTGGGGGAGTCACATCATAGACCAGATTCAATAACCGTAGGGACAGGTGGCTCTGCCAGTTAGCTAGTGCCACACGTTCTCCTCGCTCACACAGCAGATCGTCAGGGTCATCTGCAATGGGAGGTGTACCCATTTATGTCCTTTTAGAAAGTAAGTTGTCGTTCAACCTCCCCTCTCCCAAAGTTCAGTCCCTGGAACCTTTTTTGCTACCCTCCTGAGCCTCCTTACCTAGCTCATTAGAGACAAAGGCATCAGTCTGCACACGCTCACAAAACTTGTATGTTTCACAGCAGACCAGTACTGGCACATTATGGGCTCGTGCCACCAGGGCCAGCTGTGCTGTCCCGACCCGTGACATCACGGATCCATTGGCCAGGAGTGCATGAGCTCCCAATAGCACCTTAGAAACCTATTTGGGGGGAGGGGGGAGAATGTCATCTGTGATCAATGCAGAATTGCAAAATAAGGTGCCCCACTCCTGCCCAGGACAGCAATATTAAGACAATGACTAACCTTAATAATGGCTCTTGGAAAACACCTGACCAATGACACATTGCACCTCCCACAGGAAATGAAACTCTGAAGTTGCTTTTTGTCCTATTCCCTCTTGGTGGTTGCTAGTTTAATATAATGTCCTTCAGTAACTAGACTATTACAACATGCTGTCGTGTTTTTCTTATTAAATATAAGCAGGGCTATACAATGCTAATATTTCTAAGTAATTGTAACCCTTGGAAGGTGGGACCCCGAAGTTGGACTAAAGGGTTTACTTTTCTCTGCCCTCACCTCTGGGAGCACATAGGAGGCTGCAGAAATCAGCAGGTAGGAGGCAGGGACCCCAGCACGGACCAGAGAGCGTAGCATGTGCTTTCCCTCCAGCCGTGGCCGGCTGTCCACCACAACTACCCGAAATCGCCGGCCTTTAATCCAAGCCTCCTGAAGAATTCGTGATACCAGAGATGAGCTGGAGTGAATGGACAGGATGATTTAGTTATAATGTTACTAGCTGATGGCCAGCTCATTCTAAAGGGCAGAAAGCACCCCCTCCCCCCAATTTTCTCAGTCACAGCGACTGGACCATACCATCCATATATCAGGATCACATCTCCATCACTGATCTTCTTATAAGCAAAGCGTGAAATAGCCCGAGCTGCAAGCACAATCTTCTCTTGCACATACCGATCAATAGCTACTCGAAGTTCTGACTTGGCCTAAATGGAGTAAGATGCTTAGGGAACAAGAAACGGACACATTTCTTCCTGATGACCATGCCATGAATATGTGTATAATGATGGGCTCAAGGAGGACGAGGTTGCCTGAAGGGGACCCAAAGATGGCAATTCAGACAGCCCAACCACTTCCTCAACCCCTGACCCGGGCAGAATGGCCACGCTGTCCCTCCTAGGAGTCCTGAATACGTTTCTCAGCTCTACCCCAGGTGCATGCCTTGCTCATTTCTCATACTCATCACCTCCTCTTCCCGCTTGGAGCCGCTCACACCCGTGATCTCCTTGTTAAGGAACTTGATGGCGTTGTACATACTTGCCGACAGGGGGCGGCACTGATTCAGGAAGCTAAAACAAGAACACCTGGTATTTGTGCGACTCTTCACAATTTAAAAAATAAATTACTTAAGAGGAAGACAGAGAACAGAGAGATGAAAAAGACGTAGAAGAGCAAGAGAAAAGGTACAGGAAAAGGACTAGGTGAGCTGGGAGTGGGCTTGTAGTGGTTGTCCTTACCTGAAATAGGGCTTTAGTTTATTGACTAGATCCCTGGAGAGTTCTTCATTTGGTGGTGTTGTGTAATCCTGAATCACCTGTAGTGTACACAAGCCGATCAACAAAATGCCCCCTAGTAAAGGTCTCTGGAAGGGGGATAGGGAAGCCTCACTGAAGGAAGTGTTCTGAGGGTGAGAGAAGCTGGGATAGTGTTGGGGAAGGTGGGCTGGGACAGGACTGGGCATACCTGCTGCAAGGCACGTAGCAGGGCGATACACCGGGCATTGGAGCCACTGACCAGGCCCTGGGAGTACTGCAGGCCGAGTCGCACCATGGCTGGGTGGATCACAGAGGATGGGATGCTGGTGGGATGGCGGTGTCACACACTGTGCAAGGGAGCTGGAGCACTTACTGCCCACCTGCCCCTAGTGAAAAGGAACTTCCTTCACTAGCACAAACACCCCCATTTCCACTAGAGTTTTGCCTCGTGTGCATGCTCCTTCCCACAGATCCAATCTCAAATTTCCAGTCACTTTCGATACATAATACTAAAACTCCTCAGACTTAAAAGCTATGGCGGAAGATCCTACCTCATACACTGGGTCAGAGAGTTTTGTCTGCTGTACTGGGGTAGATGGGAGAAGAGACTGACTTTGGATCCATAATCTTTTCGTGTAAGAACCTGGACAAAATAGGGGAATAAAACCAATGGCCTAGAGTTTAAAACTTATGTGACGAAGCTAGAAAGGAAGTAAACAGTGAAACTACTTTGTCCCAAATACCCATCCTCCAGGGTCTCATTTTTGTCCCAAGCACCTTTCCTCCCGTCCCATCTCCCTGGGCTCTTCCTGGCACACACCACTTCCTACCTGCTGTCGCTCTGGTTTTTTAACAAGCCTCCTCAGAAGCGTGGGGTCATCAGCCTGAGTGTGCTCAGGGAGACGTTTCACACCTAAAAAATAACGATCCTGTTTTCAAGACTCTGTAGGTGACATTGAGAATTTTTCTTTTTTCTTTCTTCCTTTCTTTCTTTAGGGCATAAGAGACATCCAGAAAAACTGGACAGAAGGAGGGGTAAAAAAAAATAGAGAAATCAGGTAGGATGAGGTTTGGGGGAGAATTCTGAACTCTGAGAACCTAGGCAAAGAATCAGAGACTAGAGCTGTTTTTTACTAGGGGGACTCCTGGGCAAACACAAGAATTAGTGTCGCCCTAACCGGTTTGGCTCAGTGGATAGAGCATCGGCCTGCGGACTCAAGGTCCCAGGTACAATTCCCGGTCAAGGGCATGTACCTTGGTTGCGCGCACATCCCCAGTGGGGCGTGTACAGGAGGCAGCTGATCGGTGTTTCTCTCTCATCGATGTTTCTAACTCTCTATCCCTTTCCCTTCCTCTCTGTAAAAAATCAATAAAATATATTTAAAAAAAAAAAGAATCAGTGTCAAACAGAGGTCTTACAAGGAAAGGAAGATACAGACCTGAGGGGCTTTCGCTCGAGCTGCTGGGGCAGGACTGGGGCGGCGGTCCTCCTTGCTCCCCTTTCCTGGCCTGTTTCAGGGCCCGCTCGGCCTCCTGCTTGGCTCGCCGCTCCGCACGAAGCTCAGCTTTGCTCCGAGCAGCTGGCACCTTCTCTCCAGCAGGACCCAGCTGGCTGCCAGGTCCTGGCGGCTCCTTGGCGGGGCCTACGAACGAGAGAGGAAGAGATGCCCAACCCCCAGGCTGGCAATACCTCTATGCTTTATTACCAACCAAGCTTCCCTCCTCGGCTCGCTCACCTTCTCCCACCTTCACCGGCTCCAACCCGGTCGGCCTGCCCGCCCCTCTGCCACGTCCCTCTACCAGCTCCCCACCGCCCTCGGGGAAAAGCCCCCACACCTGGACACTGGGGTGCAGACACCGCAGAGCCAGTTTCTTGTTCTGCCCCCTTTTCCTCCTTCCGTTTCTTCTTCTGCTGTTCTTTTCCTTCCGAAGCTGCAGCTTCTCTTCTTGGGTCATCTCCCTCCCCGCCGCCTAAGACACACACAGAACACTGCTCCTCCCCATCGTGTCCGGAGGTAAACACGGCGGGACGCTCCCCAGATCCCCAGAAGGTGAGTCTCCAAACCTCCCCAACTCTCACCCCACACGGATCAGTCCCATCCAGGGACAGTCCCATCCCGTCGGGGCGATAAAACCCTAAAAGCTCCAGGCTTTACTGAGCAATCAAGGGAAACACGGGTGGGAGCTGGGGCGGAATGAAGCGGGTACAGCCTCCGGAGCAGCGCCCGACGGGCGAAGGCGGAGGCCCCGCACTTACCCCCGGCCGAGGAGAAAGCTCCGCCTTCATCCCGGATCCCGCGTCTGCATCGGAGAACAGGGCACAGAGTGACCCCGAGAGGCTCCGGGAGGGCTTGGGGGGACGCGTACAGGGCGCAGCGGGCCGGTGGGTCGGCATGTCCGCGGCGCCGCCGGCACGCGGGCGGCCAGCCAAGGACTCGCGTGGGGACGCCGTGCGCGGCAGGATCAAAGGGTAGGCGGGGGAAGGAACAGGGCGCACCCACGCTTTTCCCGGGAACCGGCGGTCCGCGGCTACGGACGGCGCCCGAGGCAGAACGGACCGGCGTCGCCGGCACTGAGCGACAGCGCCCCGAGCGCCTCACGGCCCAGCGGGAGCGCCCGGAGTCCGTCGGCTCGCACACCCGGCCCTCACTCACCCTTGCGCACAGCCACAGCCGCGGCAGCCATCTCCCTGGGTCCTAGGCTCCGCCCCGCGGGCGCAGGGACTCCAGCACCTCCTGTCCGGCACCCGGGGCGCTCAGCCCCCGCCGACTACCAGCCCCGGCATGCACTGGCGCGCCGCGGCCTACGGGTGGCGATGAGGGCCCTCTCGGCTTGGGCCTTCCGGTCCCGGCAGACTCTTCCCGCCCTTTGGACTACAGTTCCCAGCATACCCACGCTCCGCGGCCTACGGGTGGCGATGAGGGCCCTCTCGGCTTGGGCCTTCCGGTCCCGGCAGTCTCTTCCCGCCCTTTGGACTACAATTCCCAGCATGCCCGCGCGCCGCGTCCAAGAGCGGACGTCCCACCGCCCTTCCCGCATCCGATCCCAGACCCCCGCCCCCAAAATGGCGAGTGAGGCTGCGGGGACGCGCTGAGCAGCGGAGGCGAGCGTGCAAAGCCGCCGCGGCCTCCCAGTCGGGTGCCTGGCCGGGCCCTGCCGCAGGGAACATGCACTTTTCCATTCCTGAAACCGAGTCCCGCAGCGGGGACAGCGGCGGCTCCGCCTACGTGGTGAGGAGCGGCTGGAGCCGGCCGGGCAGGGGCGGGGATAACGGGCCGGAGCCCTCTCCCAGCGGCCTCCGAGGCCTGGCCGCAGCCTTCGGGTCTGTTCCCAGGCCGCCGGCTCCCGACGGCCTTGCTGGGAGTTTGTGTCACGTCCCAGATGCGTCCAAAGGTCGCCCCAGCTCCTGTAGGTCCTTCGTTGGGCCGCGGCTACTGTGGTGGGCGTCCCTGGCCTTTTGGGGAGAGAGACTGCGACGCGAGCGCCCAGATTTCCCCAGGCTGGTCCTTCTGCTCGGGGACCTGGACCTGGACCTGGACCTGGGGAAACAGACTGACCGACCCTCGGAAGGTCTCGGCGCGTTACTCAGGTGGAGCTGTGCCAGGCAGCTTCCGACCCGGATTCTTCAAGGGGGTCGCCCGGACCGCGACCCTAAAATGCTTGCCTGCTTTTGTGTCCTCAGGCCTATAACATTCACGTGAATGGAGTCCTGCACTGTCGGGTGCGCTACAGCCAACTCCTGGGGCTGCACGAGCAGGTGGGACTCGCACCCTTGCCCTGAGGCAGCTTCGAGCCCGTCTCTGGTCGTCCGTGTCTCCCCTCATTGCTTTCCCGTAGCTGTAGTTCCTCCGAAGTCACTGCTGCAGGGGTGGCCCTGGGACTTTATCTTATCGTTTGACACTTCCGGGGAACTCCTGAGAAGCTGAGTGCCTGCCCTCTGACTGTTTCTCCCTGTGCTCACTTCTCCTTCCTGCTTCCCTGACCCCTGGCTAACTTCAGGCTGTGCCTGTGCATGAAAAAGTACCTCCCGCCCACCCCCCTTTCAGCTGCCAAAGCACATTCTTTTCTGTCATCTGAGCTGCAACTTGAGATTCTTTTCCCTGCTTGTACAAACCATTAACCAGTTTCCTTCTGTGTTCTGTAGCTCATCTCAGTGTAACTGTTCCAGTTATCTTTATGTATCTGTGATGCAATATTTCTCTGCTATTCTCACCAGGTTGTGAACTCTGTATTGAACAGAGTCCTGGTTCTACTGGTAACTAGTTGTGCAACCCTGAGCAAGTTACCTAATTTTTTTGGGCCTCGGTTCCTACAACTGAAAAATGGACTTATTGATCTGTGAAGCCTCTATAAGTCCCTCAATGCTGTACATAAGTTTTCCTTTTAAAGGAAATTTTCCTTTGCTTCCTGTGAGGATCCAATGAACACAGTCTTGCTCTAGATAATCAAGGGGCTCCCTAGGTCCCATACAAAAACCCTCCCCACATTGTGAAGGGACTGACTTGTACACAGATAGGAAAGAACTTATATCTAGGACAGAGGGGCGGCTTTATTTGCTACTTCCGCCAAAGGAATTGCTTCATGGATGACAAAGTTAGATTGGAAAGCAGGGACTGAGGGAAGGGAAAGGGAGCCCAAAACAACATTGAGTGTGGATTGCCTATTCTTGTTTGCTGTGTATGTGAAGGGTTGTATCTTTCTCTAAATAGCTTCGGAAGGAGTATGGGGCCAATGTGCTTCCTGCATTTCCCCCAAAGAAGCTCTTCTCTTTGACACCTGCTGAGGTAGAACAGAGGAGAGAGCAGTTAGAGAAGTACATGCAAGCTGGTGAGTGGTTGGAGGGAACTTTAGGCTGGCTGTGTTGAGGACTATGGGGAGAGACCAGATAGCTGGTTCTGTAGAAGGTCCTAAATTCTAGATATGGAAAGCTTCTTGTGTGATCTGTACTTCATTAGCAAGAGTAAGTAGCATGCAAGGATGCTGTAGATACTAGCAAAGCAACCTGGGCACTAACATCTATGAGAAATACTAATATGACACTGAATAGTCTTAAAGCAGTTTAGATCGGTGGGGAGAACTTAATTTGTATCTGATGTGCTTTTGATGGACATCATTGTTATTTCCCTAGTTCCATAGACTGATCAACTAGATGGCAGTGAAGGGTGGAGCAGGTCAAGAATTCATGCAAACAGTGAATGAGATGAGGCCAGCTTGGAATGTGACAGGCCACCATCAGCTCAGGAAATGAGAAGGGGGGGGGGGGGACTTACCAAGATAACTGTGAGAAGCTAAGGAGGAGTCTTAAGTTACTGGAACATCATTTTCTTGCCCCTGCAGTTCGGCAAGACCCATTGCTTGGGAGCAGTGAGACCTTCAATAGTTTTCTGCGGCGAGCACAACAGGTGAGGCTTGGGGTGGGGCCAAGATTTAAGGGAAGGGCCTTCCTGTAGGGCCACTTCACTTGAATGAATGGCTAAGAGGAGTCATCCTGGCACCATTTTTTTATGGAATGGGGCTTCTGCTGTACCGATGAAATCAGGGAAACGTGTAATTAAGCAGCTGAGAATAAAGACACCAGGGGGACCTAGACACAGAGTTGGGCAGGGGTTAACAAAGTGGTGGCTTCCATTCCCAGGAGACACAGCAAGTCCCCACCGAAGAGGTCTCCTTGGAAGTGCTGCTCAGCAATGGGCAGAAAGTTCTGGTTAATGTGCTAACTTCAGATCAGACTGAAGATGTCTTGGAGGTGAGGTGCTAGTTCTGCACTACCCCTGCACCCCAGGGTCCCAGGTTTGGGGGTTGATTGGAACCAGCCAGTATGGTGAGCTGTACTTCCTTCTTTACCCACAGGCTGTGGCTGCAAAGCTGGATCTTCCCGATGACTTGATCGGATACTTTAGTCTCTTTCTAGTTCGAGAAAAAGAGGATGGAGCCTTTTCTTGTGAGTTTCTCTGTACTTCACTGCTACCCTGTGCTTCCAGTAGTGAATTTGCCTCCATCTCCCCGCTGGCATTTCCTCAGGGCTTCCCTCTTGATTTCCCTCCCCTTGAGTCTCATGACATTTTTCTGTTTTATTTTTAACCTGTAGTTGTACGGAAGTTGCAAGAGTTCGAGCTGCCTTATGTGTCAGTTACCAGCCTTCGGAGTCAAGAGTATAAGATTGTGCTAAGAAAGAGGTCAGGGCTGGGCTTGGAGAAGGGGGAAGCGCTAGATTGAATTTTGGGGCCACGTATGAGACAGAATACTCTGGACAAGGGGGTAGCACTGGGTGTTTGTACCAAGCTTCCTCCCATCGTGCCACCATTAGCCCAATAGTTCTAGATTGTTCCTGTTTTGCCCCTATTTTCCAGTCTACCTCTCGCCTTACCCCAGCTCAGTCCCATTACCCCTTTCCACCCCTTGGCTTCACAGTTATTGGGACTCTGCCTATGATGATGATGTCATGGAGAACCGGGTTGGCCTGAACCTGCTTTATGCTCAGGTGAGCTTGGAGGTGCTTCAGAACCCTTCCTCTGAAAATGACTCTGGTCTCCCACGCTGCCAGGAAAACTCCCTTCATGTCTTTTCTCCATGGGGGAAGTTCCTAGAATATTAGCAGGGTACCTGGCACAACATCTGGTCAGGGTCAAGGACTCACTGCAAAGAGGTTCTTCAAATGTGGTGCTCGGGGTCAGGCTGGATAGAGGTAGACACTTCTCCTTGTACCTCTGACTCAGCCCCTGTCTTCATTGTAGACGGTATCAGACATTGAGCGTGGGTGGATCCTGGTCACCAAGGAGCAGCACCGGCAGCTCAAATCGCTGCAAGAGAAGGTCTCCAAGAAGGAGGTGAGCTCTGCCTGTCTCCCTTTAAGGGGCTGCTTCCTCTGAGCTGCCCCGCTTCCCCTCCTGACCAACCCCATGTGGTGACTGGGTTTCAGTTCCTGCGGCTGGCTCAGACGCTGCGGCACTATGGCTACTTGCGCTTCGATGCCTGTGTGGCTGACTTCCCGGAGAAGGACTGTCCAGTAGTGGTGAGCGCAGGCAACAGTGAGCTCAGCCTCCAGCTCCGCCTGCCTGGCCAGCAACTCCGCGAAGGCTCCTTCCGGGTTACCCGCATGCGGTGCTGGCGGGTCACCTCCTCTGTGAGTTGGGGTGGAAGGGAGAAGCCTTTGGGGTGGAGGTCTGACAAGCCATCAGCTTCAGAAATGGGCTGGGCTGCAGTGAGTCAGAGAGCATGGCAGATTGATGAGAATGAACTCGGCCTAATCCCTCTCTCTCCCAGGTGCCATTGCCCAGCGGAGGCACAAGCAGCCCGGGCCGGGGCCGGGGTGAGGTGCGCCTGGAACTGGCTTTTGAATACCTCATGAGCAAGGACCGGCTCCAGTGGGTCACCATCACCAGCCCCCAGGTGTGAGCCCACCCTCAGGCCTCTGGACCCCATTGCACCGCCTCTATTAGATACCCAAGTCTAGGGCTTCCAGGACTGCATGTGAGTGGGAGTCCTTGTCTTAGGGGTACCGGGCTCAGGATGGCAACTCTAGGCTGAGCTCTCCTTTCACCCTCAGGCTATCATGATGAGCATCTGTTTGCAGTCCATGGTAGATGAACTGATGGTGAAGAAATCCGGCGGCAGTATCAGGAAGGTAAGTAGCAAGTGTGGACCAGGTAGTTGTGCTCGACCTTGCCTTTTGTACCAGGTGTGAGGGAGGGGAAAGTGCTGGGGATTCCCAAGGGAGTGGTCCTGCCCTTATCAGTGCCTTGTATCTCCATCCTCAGATGCTGCGCCGGCGGGTGGGGGGCACCCTGAGACGCTCAGACAGCCAGCAAGCAGTGAAATCCCCACCGCTGCTTGTAAGTGTTAAGTATCAGTACCTGGGCCCCAGGCTTCTCCTATCCGGGGATAGGAGAAGCCTTTTTCTGACATCTCTGCCTCTTCCCCAGGAGTCACCTGATGCCAGCCGGGAGTCCATGGTCAAACTCTCAGTGAGTTTCCCATGAGGGTTGGTGAAGTGGGTGTTTGTAGGGGGATTTCAGGGAGGCTTGAGCCCTCTGACCCCACCCTGCCTTTGTTACAGAGCAAGCTGAGTGCCGTGAGCTTGCGGGGAATTGGCAGTCCCAGCACAGATGCCAGTGCCAGTGACGTCCATGGCAATTTCGCCTTCGAGGGCATTGGAGATGAGGATCTGTGATCTCCAGTGCTAGGATGTCTGCCCTCTACCCCAGAGGAATGTTCAAAAACTTGCCCTGTGCCTGTATCCCCCAAACCCAGGGGTCTTTTCCTTCTTACCTTTCCCTTTTCTCCTCTTGGCCAGGGGCCTCCTAACCTTCCCTTCCCCCTTGGGCTGGCTGCACAAAGGATTATCCCCTTTTCAGAGCTGGCCCTCAATGCCAAATTAGCATTTAGTATTTTGCACAAAGTCCATGGGACCATGGTTACCTGCCTGGGGGAGGAACCATAGTTCCCCCCAGCAGCTTCTGGCTCCTCAGGGCCATGGGCCAAGGGGATGGGCAGAGGTCTGTGTATGGTCCGGCCCACCTTCCCCTCATTAAACTCAGCCTGATTGCTGCCTACCTCTGGTTCCCTCTCTGCCCCTGCTTCCCCTATCATAGCATGGACTGCTGTGCTAAGAGGAAGGCTGAGCTGTGCTTGCCACTGCCAATTCAGCATAGACATGGCTTTGTTAGTGTTTCCTTTATTATAAAGTACTGAAATAAGTTAAATAAACAGGTGGGAGGCTGGGCAGTCCCCCAGCCAGTTTCTCCACAGCCTCTGGGAGCAGTGGAGGTGTATACAGGGCCCTTCTCACTGAGCTCATGAAGTGCACCAGTCAAGGCAAGGCCCGTGGTCCATAGTGTGCCTAAGTTAGTCTGTTGGAGCCCCTGGCCAGCGGGGGAGGAAAGAGAAGGTGGCTTCTGGTCCATTACAGGAGGGTCAGGGCTAATCCTACAGCCCTGGAGAAGGACCTAGTTCAGGGTGAGTCTGTATGGAGAGCCCGGCTACCAGTGGTGCCCAGGGCCGTCGGACCCCGAGAGCTCAAAACAGAGGTGGGGCTGTGAGGTGGGGCCCAGCCCTCAGAGGCAGAGAGGCCAGGTCCTCCTGTGCCACCATGCCCGTGCACCTTCTGGTGGCGTTTGTAGTTGTCCCAGTGGCCCGTGGTGTAGGCGCAGGTGGCACAGCGGAAGGGTTTCTCGCCTGTATGCCGCAGCATGTGGCGTTTGAGGTTCATGCTCTGGTTGCAGCTGTAGTTGCAAAGACTACACCGAAAAGGTTTGTCCCCAGAGTGGATGCGACCGTGACGCTTGAGGTTGGCCAGGTTGCCACAGGCATAGGGGCAGAGGGGGCACTTGTACGGCTTCTCTCCCGTGTGGACGCGCTGGTGTCGCTTCAGGTTATCCAGATGAGCAGAGGCATAGGGACAGCGGGCACAGCGGAAGGGCTTCTCACCACTGTGTGTCTTCATGTGCCGGGCCAGATGATTGGGATAGTGAGTGGCAAAGGGGCAGAGGCTACAGGCAAAGCCTTTGTCACTAGGGCCCTGAGGCCCCCCACTGGCACCTCCAGCCTCTCCTCGAATGCAACGCCCACACATGGCGGCTCCCAGCCGACTACCCTCGCCCTCCTCCAGCTCTTGTCCACAGCTTCGGCAGGTCCAAGGGAACAGCAGCTCTGGCAGTGGTTCTGATCCGGTCCCACAAAGGCCCTCCCCTTCACCCCGCAGCTGTCCACAGTCCGGCAGGAAACTGGCACCACCTGGCGGCACGTGGAGGCTCAAATCTGGAAGCAGCAGAGCATCTGTGGGAACAATGAGACCTGGTGAATCCAAGTACCCCTGGGCCACCCACCTGTGTCCCAGGTTCCGTGGTCCCTGGCATTTTACCTTCAGGTCGCCGGGGCACTGTCCCCTCCTGCTCTGTGGGACTGGGAGGCCGGACTGGACGAGGAGCACAGCAGCGAAAGCCACAGGTCGGGCAGGGAGGAGGGGGGGGCTCTGCATGGGTGCGTTGATGCCTCCTCAAGTTGCCCAGGCTGCTGCAGGCAAAGGGGCAGTGGGGACAGCGGTAGGGCTTCTCGCCAGTGTGGGTGCGAGTGTGTCGTGTCAGGTTGACCAGCTGGGCTGAGGCGTAGGGGCAGCGGCCACAGCGGAACGGCTTCTCCCCGCTGTGGGTCTGCATGTGCCGCTTCAGGTGGCTCGAGTAGTGGGACACGAAGGCGCAGAGGCGACATGAGTATAGTAGCCGTGGGGGCATCGGGGCCCCCCCACCTGGCTCTCCTGCCCCACAACACGGCCCCTCACCCGTCGGCCCCCCACACAGCTGGCAGGCTGGGCCTGGCCTCTCACCCCTAGCCTCCCCTGGGCCCCTGGATGGCTCCTCAGCTTCACTCTCCGCACTTAGTGCCCGGCCACCCCCAGACTCGTCGTCACTCAGCCCGTAGGGAGGCCCAGGCCTGGCCCCCAGAGAGTCTCCTGGTGAGACAGACATGAGAAGAGACATCAACGTTAGGTAGACTAGACTCCAAACACCCTTTCTCACTCATGGTCTTCCTTTGTGCTTGGCCCCACCTTTCTCTTCCTTCAGTGATCCCGAAAACTAAATATGAATTGTCTACTGCTGTGTCTGGACTAGCCTAGCACCTAGTTCCACTTAATGAGAAAAGATCAAGGACCACAAGGGACCACGGACTTAAATGAATCAACAATAATATAATTAACTGATTCTTAGGATACAAAAGAAAAAATACACCAGGAAGAGGCCTGGGACTTTTCTAAACTCTGTATTAGTAAGGCTTCTTTTACCATGGATCTGATTATAACAAGAGTGAGGCAAAACTGAGGGGAAAACAGAAATGAAGTAATGCATGTAACGCCACCTCAGCCTGAAGGATGCTTCAGGTGGGTTCCTGCCGTGACAAAAACAGCCTCATACGGGGCATGACTGAGGGCAGTGCGGCAAGTTAGGATGCGGTGGGAGGACTCGGAGGCAGAGGCCAAAACCTCACACAAAAGGAGCTTAAGCTACAGGTGAGGAGACTGGGCATGAAGTGCCAGCTCCAAGTTCCTCCCCCGAACCTGGGAAGTAAACTCGCATAGGCACGGGCTGCGGAGCGGGACAAGGTTACAAAAAGGACGTTTACTTTTAACCAGTGACTCCTCCACTGTCCTATTCACACCGCCTTTGGCCCAGGCCCCAGAGCTTCACCTCCGCACAGCGATGGAGCGGACCGGGCAAGTCGGCACGGGGAGTCTAGCTCACATCTAACCTCACCGTCTCCCGAGGGCTGGGTCCAGGGGAGTCCCCAAAACTCACCTTCGGAGTCTCTCTCGAAGCCCAGGAGCTGGTCGCTGCTGCCGTCACCTTCCTCCTCTTCCTCTTCCTCCTCAAACTCCAGGTCCTGGCCTAGCAGCAGGTCACTCTCCAGCACCAGGGCCCCCGGTCCTTCATCGAGGGAGTCTTCGGTGTCCACTGGAGAGGGGAGAGGCTGCGCGTTTTCTCTCAGGACCGTGCCCACCATCCGTCCCGGGGGCCTGGCCTCTGGACCGGAACCGGACTGCCCAGACCTGGAGACCCTCCGGGTTCCCTTCGTCCCTCGGTGGGCAGCTAGGAGCCCACAGCGCCCACACCATCCCTCAGGAGGCCCCCGCCACCCCGACCTGAACCCATCCACTGACCCCACCGCCGCTCCTCCCCCGCTACTGCGACCCCTGACCTTTGACCCCCTCGCATTTCACGGGCTGCGGGTGGCTTTGCTTCCTTCGGGGCATCGTGACCGGCTCCAGCCCGACGCGCCTCTGGCCTGCGGCCGCCCGGCCCCGCCCTCCCAACCCGGCGCACGGCCCGCCCTTCCTCTCAGGGCCGGGGAGCCCGCCCCCCATGCAGCGGTGTGGGCCCGGGGCAGCCCCCCGGCCCTTGGGCCCCGGGAGCCCAAGGTTCAGGGCCGCTCCCCGCTGGCCACCGCCGGGGTCCATTCATGGAGCCCCCTACCCCCCCCCCTACGGAGACCAGCTGGTACCTCCGTGCTCGCTTCCGCTTCCGCTACCGCAGAGCCGCACGGGACACGTAGTCCCGTCCGTGGGAAGCAGAGGCAGCAGGGCTCTCGCAGCGTGACCAGGAAGTGATTGTGACGAAAGGAAGGGAGGAAGCCAATCAGAGATCTGATAGAAGACGGCTGGCAAGGCCGCCTGGCAGTCCTGATCCCTCCCTGGAGGAGGAAATTATTCCTGACTCCGCAAGGGGGTGAGGATGAGTAGCGACAAGGCCAGCCTGCCAGTAACTCATGGAGCGAATACCTGGGCCCCTCTACTGGACACGCAGGCTCGCGTGGGACGGACCCACACGGACACCGCCCCCCCCCGCCCCCCGCCCCCCGAAATGGTTAGGTAGATGCTACTACTGATAGGGTCACCTGAAGTGCCCAGGCAACCTGGGTGACCAGGACAGGATGGAAAGGCAGCAAAGAAAAAAGGACACTATGGGTTTGATTAGGTTTTGGCCTTTAGTCTGAAAAAGTGTTTGATTGAAAGTGTACAACAGAGAGCAGGTGCAAGCGGCCGGGGCCATGGAGCCGCCAATAAAAAAGAATGTCCTTAAATAAAGTTCACAGAGTAAAAACCAGAACCTCCAGTCCTTCCCTCCAACACAACAGAGCACAGGCACAGAACCAGTGATGAGCCCCAAGGAGCAAAGAGGAGGCTGGGGAGAGCAGCACGGCTCCCGGGCTGCTGTGTGGAGGGTGAGCCCTCTTTGGAATGGGCTGAGTAAAGCCACCCAGTTCCCCCTGCACACCTCACAACCACTGCTAAGGCTAAAGGAAAAAGACAAAACTCAGTCTCAGGTCCGGAGGGCTCAGAAAACAGTCTCGGGGGCAGGAGTCTGGACAACCAAGTCCGCTAGTCCCGCTTGGCCTTCTTCTTGTTGTCACTGTTGCCATTTTCTTCAGCCTCCTCAGTAGAAAGCACCTCCTCCAGTTTCCGCTTGCCACTCTCTGGCTGAAGCTCTGCTGTGTTTCGGGGCTTGAAGCAAATGATGATGCAGGTCATGTTGTCACACCCTGTACCGTCCCCAGAAGTGTCTGGTGCCAGGCACTGATCCAGCAGCTACAAAATGGAAGGGGTAGCAGTTTTAAGGTTTGAACACCTTTCCGGGAACCTAAAGTCACACTAGAGGGGTGGTTGTGCCAGACAAGGTGGCAGAAGGAGAGAAATGGGTCACAGGTTATTACGAAACAGCCCATTTGCTAGTCCATGAGGCATAAGGTGAGTCAGGGAAATGAGGGAAGGTGGAACTTTCTACTCAGGGTTTGGCATCTGTCACTAATGAATGATACTCCTATGCTCTGGTCTTGGAGAAAACCTTGGCTCTGCAGCCCAGACACTCTTCCAAACTGGGACTCACCTCTTCCACGATGGATGACAATAACCGAAGCTCCCCATTTTCATCACGCTGGCTAATCTTTGACTGAATAAAGTCTATAACTTCCTGGCTGCTCATCACATTCCTGGGATCAGAAACAATAGTCAGAATCTTCTTTAGTCCCACGGAAAGCAGAGTGGAGGAATATGGATAGAGGTGAGTTTGGGTCAATGTAAACACAGAGATTGTCTTCAGCTCTGCCTTAGGCTTGGGCGTCTTGATACCAAGCTGTCTACCTAAACTCTAATCCTAGAGCAGCTTGAGAAAAGGTACTGAATGCAGCCATTCAATGGATGATATAAAACCAAAGCAGGCTCTAGCCCAGGGGTAGGCAAACTTTTTGACTCGAGGGCCACAATGGGTTCTTAAACTGGACCGGAGGGCCGGAACAAAAGCATGGATGGAGTGTTTGTGTGAACTAATATAAATTCAAAGTAAACATCATTACATAAAAGGGTACGGTCTTTTTTTTTTTTTAGTTTTATTCATTTCAAACTGGCCGGATCCGGCCCGCGGGCCGTAGTTTGCCCACGGCTGCTCTAGCCGGTCTGCTCTTTGAATAGAACATCAAACTGAAGGGTCCCAGATTCGAATCCAGTCAAGGGCACATGCCCAGTAGGGAGGGGCATGCAGGAGGCAGCCAATCAATGATTCTCTCTCATCATTGATGTTTCTATCTCTTTCTCACTCACTCTCCCTTTCTCTCTGAAATCAGTAAAAATATAATAAATAAAATCAATAGAAATATATATTTTAAAAAATAGTAAAAATAAAGCCAAAGGAGCTCAGAGCACTACATGAGAAGTAATGCTGCAGAAAAAGGAATTTTTAGGCATTCTGCCAGTGCTTACCAGATGCCATCACAGGCAATGACCATGAATTCATGGTCGTCTGTGAGAGTCAGCATCTTGATGTCAGGAAGGGCTGATATCATCTGTTCCTCAGGTGGCAAGTTCTTGTTTCTCTTATAGAAGTGATCTCCTTAAGTAAAGGAATAGTTGGTTAACAAATAGTTTGGGTACTTTTCACAGACTTGTGTTTGAAGCCTTGCCATTCATTTCCTTCCTTTCCATAATCTAATGGACAGGAGAACTGAGTTCTAGTTTCAACCCTGACTTTAGGATGAATCATAAGTAAATCACTAACCTGTTTTCTTTATCATCCAGAAATGATACCCATATTACCTATCTCATAGAGACATTTAAGGTTACAGGTGGTAGATACAAAAATATATGGAAAGGTACAAGGGCTATGAAAATTAAAACTTGCAACTACATAGTCTGAAACAGAGAAAAAGACCCCAAAGGTCTTTTCCATACATAGTCCCCTAGTTCTTACCAATGGCCCTGGAGAGGTTGAGGCCCCCGTTGACTCGACCATCCATGGTAACCTTGCCACCAGCATTCTTGATGCGTGCTAGCTCCACTTCATCCTCCGGCTTGTGGTCATAGGACATGTCTAAAGCTTTGCCAGCCTCAGACACCACACAGCGAGAGTCTCCTGCATTGGCTACAATCAACTGCTTCCCTCGTATCAGAGCCACTACAGCTGTTGTACCACTGTCAGAGCCAGGCTTAAGAAGGAGAAAGAAAGCATCATGGAAGCTTCTGGACACGAGCTCCCCTGACCATTCACCTATGCTTTCTCATCTCACTAGGACCACCAAGATAGCTTTAACAAAAAGGAGGATCACAAATTTTATATTCCCAGAGACTATGGCATGCTCCCTCTGTTTTCTGAGACAATTCTACCCAAAAGACCTCGTTCCCTTTGCAGAAAAAAATCCCCCCATGACCATGACTTCAATACTAAAAGAGCAAGGGGATCCCCTCCCAAAATCAAATCAGGGGATTCACAACTGCCTCTTGATTCTTCTAAACCCACTACTCCCCGTTCCCACAGACCTCCTCTTTGCCTTCCATCCCAGGGACCATCATCTCCTCCTCTTCTTCCTCATCCTCTTCAGCCTCCTCGGTGTCATCCTCATCTTCTTCATTTTCTGCCTCTTCACTGCTGTAGCCATCCTCTTCCTCACTGCATTCCTGCCAGAGGGATGATTCCAGGCAACTGAGACTGGAATAACCTCCTGCCCCACTCCCCCAACTCCTATTCAAAACAAAGAGGCCCTGCTGAACACAGGTCCTCAAAACACTAAAAGATGCAACTATATGATCACGGTGAGAAATATGGGGGAAGGGAGAGGGCTAGCATTGGAATAACTGATATCCTGAACTGGGCTCACCAGGGGAAGGCCAAGGCAATCAGCCTAAAGCACCTTCTAGGCAACATGACCAGAAAGTAAGTTGCCCAGAAAAGGAAATATCCAAATATCCAAAGTAATAACCACCATCTTCCTATTCTCTCTCGAGGAGACAGACTCTTTCAAGGCCACAACTAAATCTATTTGTTAGTGTATCAACAAAGAAAGAGGTAAGAGGGCTAATGGTACATGTGTTGGTGGAGATAATGAACCCAAGAAAAGTTTAGCATATAGTGGGTCTTTGGGGATGATGTCAAAATAGAAGAGTCAAACAGCTATGAATGGCAACCAAACAGGCCCCTCTGCAATTTCAGTATCTATCAGCCCCTACAGGCCCTTACCTCGCTGTCTTCCTCTTCCTCCTCCGCCTCATCTGACTCATCCTCACTGTCCTCAAAGAACTTGGACTTAGCAACTCGAGGCAGCTTGTCGGAGGCTGAAGAGCAGGAAGGCCCAGCCTCACCAGTGGGAATGCCAGGCTCACCACCTTGGCCTGCCTCTGTACGTTCCGAGTTGGAGGAAAGGCCTGTGTGGACCTTGGCTGTGGGACCATTTTCCTCTGAAGAAGATTCCCTAGATGGGTCCTCAGATCCTGCCTCCCCATTGAGGCCCTGGGACCCTGGTTCCTCGCCTGTCCCAGCTCCAGATTTGCTGTGGGGAGCACCCTTGTGACAGTTCTGCCCGTAGCGTGTCAGCAGCTCTTCAATAGTCATGGTAGCCTCTTCATGCAGCAGTGCAGCCTCCTCATTGTCCACTGCAGGTAAGAGGCTAAATCAGCGCCCCCATGCCAGATTCCTCATGGGATTGGTCACTCTTACTACATCCACTGCCCTTGCAGCCTGAGTTCCAACTTCCCCACCACTCCCTACTCCTAAGGGTCCTCTCACTTACCAAGTCTCAGAAAAACACCCTTTTGCTTCCTTCTCAAGTAACATCTGCCTCCATAGCCTTCCTTTGGTCTTTGTCTTTCACCCCCTTCTTAGTCAAAGGATCACTAGGTATATTTTCCTTATCATCTCATTTTTTATTGGTAAGTTGGAAACCCTATTCTGACTGAGGACCCGGGAAGCCCACAGTGCCAGTCTAGGTCTACGACCAAGGCTTAATGACTGGCTGCTGGGGCTAATGACAGCTCCGGTCTTGAAAAACAGTCACATAAATATTAATAGGAACCAGAAAGACCCCATCACAATGACAAAAAATAATGCACATAAAAATGCTTACAACTAAGACACTAGGCACTCAACAAAGGTTAATTCTATTTCTCCTTTTCATAATCACATGCAATGCAGGAGAACATAGGGTTCTTTAATTTGAGGACTCTCTAAGTGCATAGGAAGTCATCCTCTCTTAGAATTGATAAAGAAATAACATATACTAAATAATAGTATTTTAAAATGCTGATTTCCTCTCAAACATGAGATGCCACACTTACCATCATCTTCATCAGCTACTTTTTCTTTTTCATCTTCATCCTCAGTGGGTCGCCCTGCAATCTGTGCCAGCTCCTTAATGACTTCCTCAGTGGTCAGTTTGGCATCAATAGCCAAGAAGGCATCTTCCAAAGCCTGAATATAAGCAAAACAGTATGAGGCAAGTATAGGGAAAAGTACAGCAGGTATAAAATAAATTGCCTAGATAGAATCCTAGTCACAAGGATGGGGTGCAAATTAGAATGTGATCCTCCACACTAGGAGACACTCGTATATACATGAAAAACAGTTCAGAGACCTGGGGATGATAAGGCAGCTCTAAAAAGACTTAAGTGGGAATAAGCTTATTTTATTTTTAAATATGGAACGCTTCACGAATTTACGTGTCATCCTTTGCAGGGGCCATCCTAGTCTTCTCTGTATCATTCCAACTTTAGTATATGTACTGCCAAAGCGAGCACGGAATAAGCTCATTTTAGGCAACGAATTCTTTAAGAAGTTAGGTGGCAATGAGAAAGGAAAAGCTAAGGATCAGAAAACAGGGGAAAGCCTACAGAAGGGAAGAATGAACATTGTGGGAAGACAGACCTTCTGTAGCTTGCCTTCTTTGTAAGCCTTCTGATCTTTGATGATATCAGGAAGATATTTGGCACAATACAAGGCAACTTCCTCCCCTAGAAGAAAGGTAAGGTCACCCAGAGCACTGCTTCCCACACATAGAAAGTAATATAATATCTATATGTCATACTGGAATAAACTCCAAGCGTTGAGGAGATAAATATCTTAGCACAACTCAAACCTATTTGAAAGACAACCTTTGGGAAGTTTTGACTCAGAAAATGGACTTCCCAATCACATCTCTTGGGGCTATATTAATATATCCCTTGTTGTTTTTCACTTGCATACTTAGTTTTTAGTGAAGGGGGGAAAAAAGCTAATGTAGGAAGATTCTTTTCTGGATTAAAACAAGGCCTGGAAGAGATTATGGACCAATACAATATCCTATTAGGACGGAAGAATGGCAGAATAGAGAAAAACAGCATGAGGCAGGAAATGGTATTGAAGGACCAGAACTTTGGAAAGTAAAAGAACAAAGGACCTGTTCTTGCCCTATAAAGTCTGGAATTAGAGTATTAGGATGTTATCAATATGATCTGTTAAAGTTACCTCCATGTCCATCATAGACAGAAAACATAGCTGTCTCACTGTCCAGCTCAGGAATACAATTGTGAGCATCCTAGGAAAAAGAAGAGAATAATTAGCATTTCTCAAGGCCAAAGGATAGTCTTCCTCAAGTCATGAGGATCATGTTCACACCTTAATCTTACTAATTTTTTAACCCTTCACTAGCTGACCTATGGGCCTAGAAATAAGAAAGGAAGATGGAATGATAAACTAAGAAAAGAAGTACAGGAGATGGCGAGAGGAAGAAGAGAGATGAATCAGGTCACTACCTCTGCAGTCTAGCAGCCTCAAGCCTAGGAGATATCAGTCATCCAGATGGCAGAATGCTTGGCTGTTGGAACTCTAGACCTGACCTTTTTGGATTTGTGGCAACTATGGGAAGAACCAGAATAAAGGATCTTTTAAGTCACTTCCAGATCCATTCCATGAACCAGTGAACTTCAAGTAGCCATGCTACCATATATACTACATGATCTCTGGCCAGCTATCTCTTACCTTAATTTCATCATTTATAAAATGAAATAAGAATATCTACCTTGCCCATATCATCACAGAACTATAAATTGGAATTATTTAGCACCTGGCTCACATTTTTCTTCTCTATCCTTATTCTCAAAAAGGAATGCACACCATAAAGATTCATCTTATACCTTGAGGTCTCAGTTCCTAGAACTACTCCACATTACCTTCTCCTCTACTTCCCGGGAGGCTTGAATCTATATTATCACTTGGAACTGTTCCACCTTCTCTAAGCACTTAAATTTCCACCTTGACACCTTTGATCACAGCCTCCCTACCTTTACCCTTGCCTTTATTTCTCTCTGTCCCTTTTTGAGCCAAAGCTAAGTACTTCAACACTGTCTCTTAGCAAGCTAGAAAACCTCATCCAGAAAGATCTCTGGGAGGTGAGACTAATTGGACCTTAAGGAAAGAGTGTAACAGACAAATGAGATGGAGGAAAATGGAAGAAGAAAAAGTATTAGAAGGAGGGGTAGGAGGAAAGGCTCTGAGACAAGCATGCTTACTATGCTGGGCTGGGGTGGTCAGTGTCAAGAGTGTCTTTTGGGGATTAGTTATGAGAGGTAAGAGGTCCAATTAGTCTCACCTCCCAGAGATCTTTCTCAATCACACTAATGTTCTATGATCACTTCCCCCTCTGAACTCTTAATATTATTGCCTCTATCAATAATTTTGGCACTCAGCATATGCTACCTTGTACTGTTATCCAATATTCCATGGGGGAAAAAGGAGTCCTAGGTCTTAACTAGACTATAAACCAACATGAAAGCAAAGGCTGTCTTAAATTTCTTTATAGCTCAGGGGCCTAACAGTATGTTCTGCAACACAGCAGGACTTCCACGTTTGCTCCTAATGGTGGGCTCCTAGATGCCTCAGGACAAATAAATTAAGGATACCTCCTCCTTCATTTCCTACCTCAAACCCAGAGATGTATCATATCATAACACAATAACCATTGAGATGGTCTGGAAGAGATGACTCAGAATACACAGGTCATCTGAGTCAAGGCTCTTAGGCCTTGTCTTACTAAACCATGTATCACACAACCCCTTCTGACCTAGATAATCAGTGGATCTGTACTAATAAAGCCTTGATTATCCCCCCTCCCCCCCATGTCAATCTCCTACGGTTATAAATACACCCACAAACACTCACTGGATCAACCATTTGGATCCACGATACATAAATTTATCTTAACCTTTACAAATCAATTTTTAAAATGTGAAGATGGTTTGGAAAGGAATTACACATTTTCTTTTCTTCTAAGTATTGAACAAAAAGGCCTAGCTAGACCTGGCTGGGTAGCTCAGTTGGTTAGAGTGTTGTTCTGATACACCAAGGCTACGGGTTCAATCCCCGGCCAGGGCACATACAAGAAGCAACCAATGAATGTATAAATAAGTGGGACAAATTAATCTCTCTCTCTCTCTCTCTCTCTCTCTCTCTCTCTCTCTCTCTCCCTCCTTTCTATCTCTCTAAAAAAATCAATCAAGCCCTAACTGGTTTGGCTCAGTGGATAGAGCGTCAGCCTGCGGACTCAGGGGTCCCAGGTTTGATTCCAGTCAAGGGCATGTACCTTGGTTGCGGGCACATCCCCAGTGGGGAGTGTGCAGGAGGCAGCTGATCGATTGATCGATGTTTCTCTCTCATCGATGTTTCTAACTCTCTATACCTCTCCCTTCCTCTCTGTAAAAAAACAATAAAATATATTATTTTTAAAAATCAATCAATAAAATGTAAAAGGCCTAGCTAGAGAAGATGAGAGAACTAATTCTCAAATTCATCTTGACATTACTTTTATTTATTTATTTTTTTTAAATATATTTTATTGATTTTTTTACAGAGAGGAAGGGAGAGAGATAGAGAGTTAGAAACATCGATGAGAGAGAAACATCGATCAGCTGCCTCCTGCACATCTCCTACTGGGGATGTGCCCGCAACCCAGGTACATGCCCTTGACCGGAATCGAACCTGGGACCTTTCAGTCCGCAGGCCGACGCTCTATCCACTGAGCCAAACCGGTTTCGGCGACATTACTTTTAAATTATACTAGTATGCATGTATTATCACTGTGCTATAGACTTAATGTTTTGTGTCCCCCTAAAATGCATATATTGAAATGTAATCAATCCCCAATGTGATGTATCTGGAGGTGGGCCCTTTGAGTGGTCATGAGGGAAGAGTCCTCACGAATGAGATTATAAACGAAATGCCAGAAAGCTCCCTTGCCTTATGGAGGACACAGCTAGAAGACAGCCGTCTATGAACCAGGAAGTGGGCCCTTATCAGACACCTTAATCTTGGACTTTCCACTAGGGTCTAGGAAAGATAATCTGTACACCCACATTTACAGCAGCTTTATTCACAATAGCCAAAAAAGGTAGAAACAACCCAAGTGTCTATCAACAGATAAATGAACCTTGAAGACATTATGCTAAGTGAAATAAGCCAGATACAGCCGAAACCGGTTTGGCTCAGTGGATAGAGCGTCGGCCTGCGGACTGAAGGGTCCCAGGTTCGATTCCGGTCAAGGGCATGTACCTGGGTTGCGGGCACATCCCCAGTGGGAGATGTGCAGGAGGCAGCTGATCGATGTTTCTCTCTCATCGATGTTTCTAACTCTATCTCTCTCCCTTCCTCTCTGTAAAAAATCAATAAAATATATTAAAAAAAAATAAGCCAGATACAAAAAGACAAATCTGTCTTTATATGAGGATTTTTTTTTCAAAATATATTTTTATTGATTTCAGAGAGGAAGGGAATGGGAGAGAGAGAAATATAAATGATGAGAGGGAATCATCGACTGGCTGCCTCCTGCACGCCCCCTAGTGGGGATCGAGCCCACAACCAGGGCATGTGCCCTTGACCTGAATTGAACCCGTGACCCTTCAGTCCACAGGCTGATGCTCTAACCACTGAGCAAAACCAGCTATGGCTATATGAGGAGATTTTATAGGATGATTACATGTCAGCACGTGAATTTTAGGGGATGCAGAACATAAAATCTATAGCACAGTGGTAATACATGCATATAATTTAAAAAGTCAGATAGTAAAACCAACATGTAATTCTCTTCCCATCCACTTAGAAAAGTCAAATTTCATAGAAAGAAAGTAGAATGGTGGTTGTGAGGGACTTGAGAGAGAGGAGGATGAGGAGTTGTTTAATGGGTACAGAGTTTCAAATTTGCAAAATGAAAAGAGTTCGGGAGATTGGTTGCACAACCATGTAAAATTACTTAACACTACGGAATTGTAGATTTAAAAATGAGTAAGATGGTCAATTTTATGTTATGTGTATTTTACCACAATAAAAATAACAAATATATTTTTAAAAAACAAACAACAAAGACAAAAGGGAAAAAAACTTCCCACAAAGAAAAGCCCAATCTCAGATGGCTTCACTGGTAAATTCTACCAAATACCTATAGAATTAGCCCAGCTGGTGTGGTTCAGTGGTTGAGCATTGACCTAGGAACCAGGAGGTCACAGTTCGATTCCTGTCAGGGTACATGCCTGGGTTGTGGGCTCGATCCCCAGTGGGGGACATGTAGGAGGCATCCAGTCGATGATTCTCTCTCATCACTAATGTTTCTGTCTCTCCCTCTCCCTTCCTCTATGAAATCAATTTAAAAAACACCTTTTTTTTTTTTAAAAAAAAGAATACCAATTCTTGATAGTCTTTCAAAATACAGAAGAGTCTGGCCGGTGTAGCTCACTGGTTGAGCATCAACCTATGAACCAGGAGGTCTCAGTTCGATTCCAGTCAGGGCACATGCCTGGGTTGCAGGCTCTATCCCTAGTGTAGGGCATGCAGGAGGCAGCCAATCAATGATTCTCTCTCATCATTGATGTTTTTCTCTCTCTCGCTCTCTCTCTCTCCCTTCCACTCCCTCTCTAAAATCAATAAAAATGTATTTAAAAAAAGAAACAAAAACAAAATATAGAAGAGGAGGTAACATTTCTCAACTAATTCTATGAGACCAGTATTATCCTGATACCAAAACCTGCAGATACCACAACAAAACTACAGACTTAATAATGTTAAAGTAGTAATGCTCCTCAGTTGAGCTACTAAAATCCCAGATGCCTGTTGTGCAGAAATTAACAAGATGATACTAAAGTTCATATGGAAATGCAAGGGACCCAGAAAAGAAGAAAAGAGTAAAAGAACAAAGTTGGGAGATACACTTCCTGACTTGAAAACTTACCACAAAGCTATAGCAACCAGACAATGTGGTACTGGCATAACAATAGGTATGTAGATCAATTGAATGGCATTAAGAGTCCATAAATAAACCCTCATATTTATGGTCAACTGATCTCTAACAATAATGCCAAGATAATTCAATGAGGAGAAAGAATAGGCTTTTTAACAAATGGTGCTGAGACAACTTGATAGCTACATGCCGAAGTATGAAGGGCGATCCCTTCCTTACACTATACACAAAAAATAACTCAAAATGAATCTCGGATGTAAATGTAAGAGCTAAAACTATAAAACTCTCGATAAACTGGACTTAACTTTTGTGCTTCAAAGGACACCAACAAGAAAGAAGGGAGAAAATACTTGCAAATCCTACTTGACGAGGGACTTGTATCCAGAATATAAAAAGAACTCTTAATCTCAGTAAAAAGAGAAAAAAGACAACCCAATTAAAAATGCACTTGATCTTAGCCAAAAGGCCGAGAAGCGATTAAAAATGGACAAAGGATCTGAACAGACATTTCTCCAAAGATATATAAAATGGCCAATGAGCACAAGAAGAGATAATTAAACAGCCTTAGCCATCAGGGAAATACAATCAAAACAACAACGAGATGCCATTTCACATACACTATAATAAAAAAGACATAATAATAATAAGTGAAGGGAGGATGTAGAAAAACTGACACCCTCATACACTGCTGGTAGAAATATAAAATGTTGCAACCTTAAAATAGGCAGTTCCTCAAAATGTTACACATGGAGTTATTACATGACCCAGCAATTCCACTCAAGAGAAATAAAAACTTGTACATTAATGTTCATAGCATCAATATCCATAAAAGCCAAAACGTAGAAATCTAAACATCCATGAACTGATGGATAAACAACATGATCATAAAATGGAATATTGTATTCAGCCATAAAAAGGTATGAAATACTGACAGATTAATGATACAACATAGATAACCTTTAATAAGATGTTTAGTAGAAGAAGCCAGATAAAAAGTGACATATTTATAATTCCATTTATATGAAATGCTCAGAATAGGCAAATCCATAGACATAATGTAAATTAGTGGTTGCCAGCGATTAGAGGAGGGAGAAAAGGGAGTGACTTGGTATGTTATAAAGTTTCTTTTGGAGGTTATGAAAATATTCAAAAATTGATAGTGGTGCCCTAGCTGGTTTGGCTCAGTGGATAGAGCTTCAGCCCTCGGATTGAGGGATCCTGGGTTCAATACATGTACCTCAGTTGCAGACTCAATCCCTGGCCCTTGTCAGACATGTATGGGAGACAACCAGTAGATGTGTCTCTCTCACATCGATCTTTCTCTCTGTCTCTCCCCTTCCCTTCCACTCTCTCTAAAAATCAATGGAAAAATATCCTCTGGCCCTAACCGGTGTGGCTCAGTGGACAGAGTGTCAGCCCACAGACTGAAGGGCATGTACCTTAGTTGCAGGCTCGTCCCCAGTGGGGGGCATGTGGGAGGTAGCTGATGGATGTTTCTCTCTCATTGATGTTTCTAACTCTCTATCCTTCTACTTCCTCTCTGTAAAATCAATAAAATATATTTTAAAAAAAGAAAAAGAAAAATATCCTCGGATGAGGATTAACAACAAAAGAAAAGTTGACAGTGGTGATTGCTATAGAACTCTGAATAAATTAATCACTGAAATGTACACTTTAAATGATATATATGGTATGTAAGTTATATCTCAAAGTTAAAGACTTTTTAAAATATGTTTGTATTTATTTCAGAGAGAGGAAGAGAGAGAGAAACATCAATGAGAATCATCGATCAGCTGCCTCCTACACTCTCCCTACTGAGGATAGAGTCTGCAATCCCAGCATGTGCCCTGACCAGGAATCAAACAGTGAGTGACCTCCTAGTTTATGGATCTATGCTCAACTACTGAGCCACACCAGCCAGGTTCAAAGTTACTTTAAAAGTGACCTGTAGGTACATTTTCAAATACTGTTATTTGAAAGTTGTTATTCTACATCTTTGAATTAAGTTAAATTCAATTCTAAAGATTTGTGCTTTCCAGAAAGCATAATTTTAATAACAGCTTAAAATGAGAAGAGCTATTGATCAAATCTGTTAAATTTCTACACTCACAATCAAGTCCTTACCTCTCAAAGATAATTTCAAAATGATAACCCAACAGGGGATCAGGAACCGAGAAGCAGTAGTAACAACTGCTAGGAGATTGGGCAATAGAAATAATTGATGTAAAATATTCTTGAAATCTTGAGGAATAAGTTCTGATTGTACCTGAGCCAGTCTGATTGTACTTGAGAACTTATAAAGAAATAGTATAATAGAAAACAATTTCTCCATATTAATGAGCATACCTTTGATATCATTTCATACTATCTTTGAATTGTGAAGAAGAGGTACTGCATGCTCATCAAATGAAAACAATGCCCTTTTATAAGAATTGCTAAACTGCATCACAGACAATGGAATTCTGACCTGGTTCAGTAAGTAAAAAAGGGCTTTAAGCTAGAGATGAGACACTAATCTGAGGATCAGACATAAAAGCCCTTCAGCCTCAGATGCCCTCTCTCAAGTGGAACCCCACAGCATGCTTAAGGTAGCTTAGTTTATATTTTTGTCCATTAATATAATAATTGAAACTGTCATTCAGATATCTTAAGAATTTTCTACTCAACACTATCTACATTCAATTCTAGACAACCCTCTATAACCATTAATAACCTAGCAGTGAACAACTAGTGTATTCAAAATTATACTCCCTTAAAAAAAGGGCAAATATAATTTAGAGAAACTTTTTTTTAAATCTTACCTCCCCATTGAAAGCATTTTATCACTTCCAGAAAACTCACAACCAAAAACTACAAGTCCCTTTTAAGACTTCATTTCAGCCCTATCGGGTTTTGCTCAGTGGATAGAGCATGGGCCTGTGGACTGAAGGGTCCCAGTTTCGATTCCAGTCAAGGGCACACGCCTGGGTTGCAGGTCGGGCCCCAGTGGGGGGCGTGCAGGAGGCAGCCAATCAGTGATTCTCTTTCATCATTGATGTTTCTATCTCTCTCTCCCTCTCCCTTCCTCTCTGAAATCAATAAAAAATATTTTTTTAAAAAGACTTCATTTCAGATTGGACTTCTCATTAGCCACCAAAAACTTGGAACTTTCCACATATACTTCTCAGGCACCATTTCACTATCTACCTCTTTTTTTTTTTTTTTTAATATATCTTTATTGATTTCAGAGAGGAAGGGAGAGGGAAAGAGAATCACTGATCGGCTGCCTCCTGCACAGCCCCCACGAGGGATCAAGCCCGCAACCCAGGCATGTGCCCCCGACCGGAATCAAACCTGTGACTCTTCAGTCCGCAGGCTGACGCTCTATCTGCTAAGCCAAACCGGCTAGGGCTCACTACCTACCTCTTAACCCCCAAAATACATACCTCAACCAGCTTAAGGGTCCCTCCAAACCATGGAGAAGGAAGAAAGGAAGAGAACTTCAACTGTGGTATTTTGATTACCCCTCCTCAAAGCACCCTGGTACCATAGAAAGAGGAGCTGGAGCCCTGGTCAGCTTGGCTCAGTGGATAGAGCGTCAGCCTGCGGACTGAAGGGTCCCGGGTTCGATTCCGGCCAAGGGCACATGCCTGGGTTTCGGGCTCGGTCCCCAGTGGGGGGTGTGTAGGAGGCAGCAGATCAATGATTCTCTCTCATCATTGATGTTTCTATCTCTCTCTCCTCCCTTCCTCTCTGAAACCAATAAAGAAATATATTTAAAAAAAAAAAAAAAGAAAAGATTCAGAGACTGACACCTGTGGACCAAAGCATCCCGGGTTTGATTCTGGTGAAGGGCATGTACCTTGGCTTCCCCCTGCCCGGGCCCTGGTCAGGAGGCAACCAAATGATGTGTTTCTCTCACATCAATGTTTCTCTCTGTCTTTCCCTCTCCCTAAAAAAAAAAGAAAGAGGAGCTGGAGAGAGGCAGAAAGTGTAAAATTCCAGCTATTGATAGTTGCCATCCTTCCCTTAAGAGAAGGGGTAAAATAGTATTCTCTTAAGGCTAAATCTGAGTTAGGATTTTAGCAACCTTTGTAAAGCATACTGGCATGATAAACTTACCTCAACGGAATCATTAGAACCAAGCAAATAAGGTCAATAGATGTAATTGGTGGAATTAAGCCCCAAAGGTTAAGAGGAACAGGAGTACACTTGATGAAAAGATTCACTCAAGAAGCTAGATGCAGTTATTTTCTTGCCATACCAAAGAAACTATGTTATACTTTGGGGAGAAAGGAAACACCAAGCCAAAGGGAAAGTATCAAGGAAGCAGAAAAGGATCCCAAACAGGACCTGAAGATGATTTGGTTAGCTATATATATTATTTTTTAAAATATATTTTTATTGATTTCAGAGAAAGGGAGAGAGAGAATCATTGATTGGCTTTCTCCTGCATGCCCCATACCCGGGATCAAGCCCGCAACCCAGCATGTGCCCTGACCAGGAATCGAACTGTGACCTCCTGGTTCATAGGCGTACGCTCAACCACTGAGCCACTCCGGCCAGGCTGATTAGCTATATTTAACTATTCAAAAAAGGTAAATTCAGAAACTGTGTAACTGGGAGGATTTAAAAAACCCTAACTAGTTATCTCTCAAAAGGGAGATTAAGATCTAAGTAATAGTCTGATGAGATCTCCTACAAACCAAACAGCCCCAGATGAAAAAAAAAAGTCATTTTCTAGTTAACAGAGAAACCAAAATTAAAGGGAAATGTCCTGCAGAGAGGAAGCAAACAGCACAGAATCGCTGAGCAAATGACTTGGATAACTGAATACCCAATTCATAAAGAAAATGAGAATAGTACTAAGAAATGGAAAAACCATAGCAGAGAGTAAACTGGAAAGTATGGAATGAGAAACCTGAAGGAAAAGTCTTACTGTGAGATAAGACAGTCACCTCAAATCTTAAAATATTAACAGAAAATGTCATAGAAATGGAACCTCCAAACTACCGACTAACCCAAACCCCATTATATAAATGTTTCCCTTTGGAAACTATATCCAGGTATTTCTAACAGACAGACAATGACCTTTACCAAGCACTCTGTAAGCTCAACCCTGTGCAGCACAGTGAAATACGAACATTACACTTCAGATGACAAACATCCAGCATCTCGAACAATTTCATCCTACAGATTCTTTCCACCAAGGCACAAGTGTTCGGACCTATCTGGGCCTCAACTTCTGAGCTGTGAAAGGTGGGAGCCCAACTAGATGAAATGAACTATAGGATCCCCACCTAATGACAGAACTGTTCCAAGTCAACTGCAGGTGTATCCGAGTCTGAGAACAAACCTTTGCGTTTATACTGTCATTCCAGAGCCAACCACAGGGAGGAGCGAGGGATTTGAAGAACTTCCCCAGGGAACGGTAGCTGGCTGTTACCTGAAGCCCACCTAGCAAGAGGATAAACCCTCCAACCCAGACATAATTAGGGCATTTCCCTAACGCTTCTGCCTTGCCTAGACCTCACAATACTCCTCACAGAGACAGCTCTTACACAGGTCTTTCTCCCTTCCTTTCCTAGTGTTCTCTGCTCTCCTTTGTAGCTTCAAATCCATTTTACCCTATAGGACTCTTTTATATCCAGACTTTTCCCCTTTTACCCAGAGTGAAGTTTTCTAGAAAAGAAAGTCAGTTCTCTGTAGGTTAAGACAAAAAAAAATTAATGAAATTATTGAAAACCAAGGAGACTATCAACTACAAGCACAGGCAAAGGACAGTTGTTAAGTTTCGAAAAACCCCAAATGGGGGAGGAAAAGAAAAAATCAAGCATAATTTTTAAAAAGGAATAATACTGATTGACATCACTCGAGTTTTCCGAAGGCCGTAAAAAAGCCTTGAAGAGAATACAGGCAATTCTTGGAGGTCAGGTCGAGCCTCTGAAATTAACATGCGGTGCCCAGGGCCAGGCCATTAGGTGTTAAGAACTTGAAACAGAGTATCTGCCCGGGCTTCCTTTCCCTGTCAAACTCTCCGCCCAAAGAGGCCTCGCACATATTTAACACAGAAATATAAAACATTAAGGACAGCCATCCCCCTCTATTTGCCTCTTCCTCGCAAGAGTAAATGAATGGTGCCTCGTTTACTCCCTTTACTCCCACCCGACGCCTCCCGCCGTCTGTAAGCCGGGAGAGCGGCGCTGGCACGGGAGGAAGGCGCGAAGGCGCGGGGAGAGGGCGGTCGGCGTCGGAAGGTGCCTCTCCACATGGCGAAGCCCTCGCCGCCGAGCCGGCCACCGGCGCACGGCCCCCAAGCCTCGGCAGTTCCCTCCCGCTCCCGATGCCGACCCCCCAGAACTGCCGCTGGGGACTCGGGCTCTCGATTCGGACCCGTCCCCGGGGGACGACCCCATCCCCCCGCTCCCTTTTTCTCCATCGGGTTCCCGCCCTCCAGCGACCAGTCTCTGGGCCCCTCCGGCCTCACCTCCATGGAGACTCGCCAACCCTGCATGGCGGAGAAGCCGTAGGGCAGCGGCAGGCGCGGCGCGCCGGCCCCGTCCCCGGAGCACTTCACCGTGTTGGGCTGGGAAAGGTAGGCGCCCATGGCGGCGGCGGGCCGGCGGCCTCAGGGGCAGGCGAACAGGAGCGCGAC
>NW_005871333.1:795134-800294 GCF_000147115.1 Myotis lucifugus
TTCGTGTGGAAGCCGGCCGCCTCGTTGGAAAGTGGCTTGAAGTAGGGAAATGGATAGGCCGGCGATGGTGGCCCAGACGCGGGACTTGGACTTCCCTGTCCGCGGCATCGTCTCGGGCTGCCGGCCTCGGCCCCGTGCGCAGGGCAGTCGGGGGCAGAGAGTGTGGGGAGCGGCTGGTTAAGGGGCTGCCCTCTCCGCCCAGGGTGGTGGCCGTGGGGCTAGAGACGACGGAAGGAATCAGACGTCAGAAAGTGACAGGACTTAGCAATAGGTTGGGTTCAGGGAAGGGGAAGAATTCTCCAAACTGTGAGCAGTTTGATTCTTTTGAGATAGAAAACGAAGGGCTCCCTCCTGCCTCTTCCGAGACCTGCAGGTTCCGGCACACGGTTCGCCAGGCCCTTCATGCTGGAACCGGTGCCAGCGTCTCCCTCGCCCTTCATGCTGGAACCGGTGCCAGCGTCTCCCCCGCTGCTCCCGCGGTGCCTCTCGGGGTTCCTCCTCCTCCTCCACCTGCAGCATCGCCTCCTCCAGGAAGTCTCCCGTCTCCCCGCACTAGTCCGGGTCTCACTTGTCTTTCCTGGTAGCCTATCAGCCAGTGGTTCTCAACCTTCCTAATGCCGCGACCCTTTAATACAGTTCCTCATGGTGTGGTGGCCCCCAATTTCATTGTTACAAATTGAACATAATTAAAGCATAGTGATTAACCACAAAAACAGTATGTAATTATATATGTGTTTTGCGATGGTCTTAGGCGACCCGTTGGACCCCCAAAGGGGTCGCGACCCACAGGTTGAGAACCGCTGCGAAGCCTTTGTGAAGGCAGAAACCCCACCAAACTTATCGCTGTATATCTCAGCACCCCGAGCACGTTTCTTTTATGTGGTAAACAGTATTGAAATATTTGTTGAATGAATGAACAGCAAGGTTTTCGCCCTGAATGTGACAAAAATTGGTGGAGCCAGTAGCCGGAAATGGTGTGTTGGTGGGAGGGTGCTAGTTTGGGGAGAAGAAGGTGGGTTCCGTTTAAGGTGACAACTGGATGTACACACATTGAAGATATTGGGTTGACGTTAGACGATGAGGGTAGAGGAAGATGTTAATTAGGCCTGTGGTGACTTACATGAGATCTCTGACAAAGGCAGTGTAAAAAGAATACAAGCTTTTTTTTTTTCTAAGAATGAAAAAAAGCATGAGTTTTGATATATATTACCTATGTGGTCTTTAACAAGTTACTGATTCTCAGGTTCAGTTCCTCATCTATAAAACACAAGATCTACTTTTCCAGATTGCTTTAAGGATAAGAGGAGCTGAATATAAAGTGTGAAGTTTGCATTGTTGTATTATTATTCAACCAAAAGACAGCCATATATTAAGTATTCATAAACATATACTGTAGTAAATGAGAGAAATAACATTAAATTATTTTCACACAAAAATAGGAGATTGCCTGAAACAAAATGGAAGAAAAATAGACAAGGGAAAAGGTGGAAAAGAAAACATGACTGAAGGAAAAAGTGAGGTACTTGGAGGGCAGTGGTGTCTCAGAGAATGGAAATGAAGATACTAAAGGGGTGCTCGCTTCGGCTGCACATATACTAAAATTGGAACGATAGAAGATTAGCATGGCCCCTGCGCAAGGATGACACACAAATTCGTGAAGCGTTCTATATTTAAAAAAAAAAAAAAAAAAGGATACTAAAGGGGCTCCTGGAAAGAGATGGGAAAAGAGACAAGAATATGAAGATTATCCTGTCCATCCCCATTTCCCCAAAAAACATTACAGTACACTTCCAAGGACACAAAGTTTTCATGCTTTGGTAGGGAGCAAAAACAATTTTCTTTACAAAACCCAAACACCATCATATTCACAGATTGATTTTCCTAATTCTATCTTTGTGAGTTTCAAAATCTGATTAATGGAACATAGTAACAGAAGCAGCTCCCGAACATATAGTTTAGGGGCTGCCCTGAATGAAAAAAAGGGTCTGTAAAACATACACCCAGTTTATTCCACAGCAAGGGATATAAAGGCATGGGATTGGTTTGTTGTGATAGACAATAACTAAATAATTCTGAGCATTTGGCAATCCTTTACATGTTACATATTTAAATCACTAGATTGCTTATGTTTTCTTGCCTCTCAATTGGTCAAACATTGAAGATAAACTGAAAAATACTAGGCGTTTTAAGAACCTTTTTTGTCTTTTTCTATTAGCTGCTCATGAGCCTCTTTCCAGTTACCGTTCATGTGAGAAGGAAAAGAGGAGAAGGTGGTTTAAGCCAGAGTTTTTCAAACATGAGAAATTGTGACCCACTGAGACACCTCTGCCGCTCCCAAGGGATTCACGGGAGTCCAGGCCAGGGAACATGGCCTTAAAAGTTACATGCTAACTTCAGAGTATAATGTGACACCCATTCAATTGTAAACTTAAACATAAGATCACTCAAAAATATAAGGTGCTCATCTAGATCATCCAAAATATGCTAATATGCTTATATTATACAACTTAAAGCTCTAAGTTTTAAAATTCTCATGGAAGCCTCATAGCACCTTGGAAATACAAGACCCCCAGAGGGGAACAGACCACAGATTTGAGAAACTCAACCTTCATATGGAAGATGTTAAGTGAGGAGAGAATGAGAAAAGAGAAATTGGAAAGTAGGTCCTCCCAGACTCCCCCAACTAACCCAGACTTTTCCTGGGGTTTCTAATTCTGTTTTTGACCCTTCGTATACTTCCTTCACATCCTGTTTCTGATGACATGA
Organism: Myotis lucifugus; assembly: GCF_000147115.1. Taxonomy (NCBI): domain Eukaryota; kingdom Metazoa; phylum Chordata; class Mammalia; order Chiroptera; family Vespertilionidae; genus Myotis; species Myotis lucifugus. The sequence continues at coordinate 797,901 of NW_005871333.1, forward strand.
TACTAGTCATAAAATATTGCCTTGGAAGCACAGCAGTTTTGACACTATATATCTTCCTGTGTGTGATTATAGGTGAAAGATGTGTCCAGGGAGCAGGGGCAAACTGTGGGGGCAAGATTTAGGGTTAAGAGAAAAGGAATACAGATATTTTAAAGTTACCAGAAGAGAGAGGGAAAAGAGTCTGTTTCTGAAGTTCTGGACTAAGCCATACTACACTTTATGTTTTCATCAATAAATGAAACTTTAAAAAAAAATCAGTTGCTGTTTTGTATTTCTAGAAGGCAAGACATAAATTCATTTTGAAGCAGTCTTCCTTTTCTGAAGGATATCACCAGAATGGGCTGTCTAGACATACATAAAAGAAATAGTCACTTTTATCCTAAAGATAATTGTGAAATGACCGTTAACCAAAATTCAGATGTTTCAGACTGAGTTGCTGGAGTTAATTTATGTATTAGTAATATAAATTACGTCTTTCGCAGGAATGTGCCCTTGAAGGAAAACAGAGATCATTTCTTTCTCTTAAAATGAGAATATAGACTGGAATGTTTCTTAAAATCCTTGTTTTTAGGAAAACCTATGTATGTTTTTATCCAAGTGTTTGCTCACAGGTGTTCACAAAGCTGGAGCCACCCTCAAGAGTGAATGCTAATCTTATCTTCACTCACGTAAGTCCACAGATTGGCCTGAATCACTGGCATCTCACAAAGTGGTGTTACATAAAAGCCAAATTATCCCAAGTCTGGAAAGTATCAGTAACTCCTGGGATTGCATCAAGCAGGCCAAAGTGAAGGTGAGTTTTCCCCCCTAAGGAAAAGATAGCCCCTCAGTCGGATACTCTAGAAATAAGCAGGCCTTGAACTGGAAAGGAAAGATGCTCTTTGGTCCCATGCCTGGTGCCAGCATTAGGATTCCCAGACGTGGCGGTCTGGAGATTCCTGGTGAGGAAAGCGGGCAGGCTGAGCTGGCTGCCTTACCCGGAATCTGAAGTATGGCCGCGTCTAGTGGCAACTGTGGACTACCCTCTGTTTTTAAGGCCTGTGCCTCTGTGTCTTGTTAAATAGCCTGGACTAAGCTGAGCTTGGAGAATAAAGTGAGGAGATCTATGTTCATTGGGATGGGGCCATGTTGCAGTAGGCGGTGGCAAAGTTCAAGAGTAACAGTGGTTAGGAGCAAGGACGGCTGGCAAAAGCAATAGTAATTTCCAGAGAGGTTCTGTGGCACACTTAACCATTCCTTAGTGATTCCTCAAAGTCCTTTGTAGGAGAACTCCTTTGCCATATTGGCTGCTAAGAACTGAGGACACACAGGTGCAGTCTGCCAGATCGGCCCAAGGGAACCATAATATTACTTAGAAAAGTCCTGCTGCTTCTTATAGTTATCAGGAGGGCAAAAGTTCTTAACTGAGGCTCATGTTCAAAGAAACAAATGACTTCACATTTGTAATTACTTGGCTCTACAATTTGCTAGGGACTAAAGAACAAAAAGAGCAATAAAAGGAAATCTGCCCATTGAATCCTGCTACCTCGCCCACCAAAATAGCTTTCTCTCCAATGAAAGACTGTTCCGCCCACTCCTCTTAAATGGTTCTTTCTTCAATTATGATATGATAGTTTCCTCGTGTATGTTTTAGCTCAGTGCTCAGCCAAAACCTCAAGATCGTTCTGCAGAACTCGATTGTTCTCTCTCCGTGTAGCTCCATCCTTTCTGGTTCTCTGCCCTGAAAATGTTTGCCACCTTGGCCTCCCTAAACTCCAAACTCTTCTCAATGCAGTGAGGTTGTCAGGCTTTGTTTGGGTTTGCTCTCTCTACAAAGCGGCCTGAAAACTAGACAGTACTCTGAGGATACACTTCATTTGTTTCCCTTCTCTCAGGGATCATCATCCAGTGCTACCCGTTATCCAATATCTGATAACTGTTGCTTCATATATTATGTCCAGTTTTCTGGATGATTAAGGCAGGAGGGTAAATTTCATTCCTGTTATACCATCATGGCCAGAGTGTAAGTTTTCCCAATCAGTTTTATAAATTGTTTATTTATAAATCTGTCTTTCAGTGAGATTGTGTGGGTGCTTTTGAAAAATATCTTAATTATTTCTGCTATATCAAATGTATTTTGCCTTCATAGAATTCTAGGTTTACAGTGAAGTCTTTTATCAGTCTGACTGCTGTTTCATAGGTAATCTGTTTTTTTCTCCCATCTCTGATATCTTTTACAATGTTCTCTTTATCCTTGATGTTTTATAAATATCACTATGATGTGCCATAGCATGTGCTTATTTTAGTACTAAAAGCTTACTTTTAATATTTGAGGACTAATGTCATTCATCAATACTTTAAAAATCTTATCTGTTTTCAAACTGTTTTATCATCATTCTCTTTATTTTCTTTTAC
>NW_005871333.1:800394-807285 GCF_000147115.1 Myotis lucifugus
CTCAGTCTATTATCCCCCTCTTCTAGCTATATACTGTAGATTCTTGTGTCTCCTCTCCAATTATACCCGATTTAGAGTTCTTATTAACTTTTTATTTTCACTATTTTGTTTCTCTTAGTCCCAAACAAACCAGGGAAGGAGTTCCTTTACTTATTTTGGAGAGGGCTTTGTCACTCTCTTCCCAAGCTTGCTCCAAAAAATAAAAAAGTGTTCTTATCTGATTCTCTCTTTAGTTTTCTCGTTTACTCTCTTAATGTTCTCCCTGAAGAGTTTCCTCTTCTAGAAGTAAGAAACTTTGTAAAAACAAAGATTAAGTTTCAAACTGAAAAGCCAGAGGTGAGGTTAAAGGAAAGAAAAATAACACCTATGTTAGAAATGTTAGACTCAAGTGACATAACTTGCAGTGGAAAATCATAGGATTTATGGTCCAATTTCCTTTCTTCCAAGACTGGTGAGTCAGAAAAAAGGACAGTTGGATCTTCTCTGGACTATTCTTTCCTCCCTTTACTGCTAGTTGAATTTCTATTCAATTTCTGTCCTTTAAAACCAAGGTCAGACAGGCATCAGTCTTGTCTGAGAAACCTTATGAATTAGTTTCCTAAGGCTATTATAACAAATTGCCAGAAACTTGGTGGCTTAAAACATCACAAATTTATGCTCTCACAGTTCTGGAGGTCAGATGGCTGAAATCGGCATCACTGGTTTAAAGTTACGGTGTCGGCAGTCCTGGTTCCTTCTAGGGGCTAGGAAGAAGCCGTATTTCCTTGCCTTTTTAGCTTCAGGAGACAGCCTGCATTACTTGGCATCACTCCAGCCTCTTGCTTTTGTGGTTACATTTCTCTTCTGTAGTCAAATCTCCTTCTGCCTCTTTCTTTTATGAACACTTGTGATTACATTTAGGGCCTATCCTGATAAGCCAGGCAAACCTCCCCATCTCAAAACCTTAATCATATGCAAAGTCCCTTTTTCTTTTTCTTTTTCTTTCTCTTTTTTAATATATTTTATTGATTTTTTACAGAGAGGAAGGGAGAGGGATAGGGAGTTAGAAACATCGATGAGAGAGAGAAACATCTATCAGCTGCCTCCTGCACACTCCCTACTGGGTATGCGCCCGCAACCAAGGTACATGTCCTTGGCCAGAATCGAACCTGGGACCCTTGAGTCCGCAGGCCGACGCTCTATCCACTGAGCCAAACCAGCTAGGGCGCAAAGTCCCTTTTTCAATATGAGGTAGCATTGACAAATTTCAGAGATCAGGATGTGGGTATCTTTGGGGGCCATTCGACCTACTGCATCTTCCCAGGGAGCTTTCATCTAAAAAGTCAGTCATGTCCTTCTCTATTCAGTCTATGGAACTTTATATCTACTTCTGTTGTTGCCCTTGTAAGTATTTGTAACTTTTTAAAAAGCTTTTTTTGTTTTGTTATTTTTCTTTTCTTGTCTGTTTTTTGTTTGTTTGTTTTGTTTTGTTGAGTATTGTAACTTTTTTTGTTTAAAAGATATCTTCCCAAATAAAGATAAACTCTTTGAGGACAGGAACTTTGTCTTATTCATTTGTTGCCCTGCTGCCTGCCTAGCCTGGTGCCTGGCACATATTTGGCATTAAACAAGTATTTGTTTAATTAAATGGAATTTTGCTCTCTTATTCAAGCCTTGAAATACAGCTGTGAGATGTGAAATAAGGGAGTCTTAGACCACTAGTGCTAGAAAGGATCCCTAAGCCTTTCTTTACAGTCTGATCTGTTTTTACAGGAAATAACTTTAGATTTGGGAAAGTTATCTTTATTACTATAACAAAAGTAAACTAACTACATGAAATCAAACAGAAAAGGTTTATATTAAGGTTTTTAGCCCAGGAAAAGCTGTAGAATGACCTGATAATTATTTTAATTGCACAACATCCCTGTGATATAAGGCACGTATTACCTTTATGCCAGTAAAACACAGAACAAAATACATAATAAATCTGATTTTAACATAATTGAATGCAATTGTGGAAATCAAATAATTTCAGGTGAATTCTTGATTTAGGTGGACTGTTTGTTATTTTATTATTTTATTCCCCTATGGCCCTATTATGTTTATCTTAGAAGTTGACTCAATTTCTTATGACATGACAGAGGAATATAGCTAAATAATGTTCCCATTTCATAACTTAAATAATGAAGCTCAGAGACCTAACTTATGAGGTGATATCACAAGGAATCATTCCTAGACAGGGATAAACCAGGCTATTTTCATCAGAGTCACCTTGGAAGATTCTGAGACATACAGATACTCAAGACCCCTTCTCCACCCCACCCCCACCCCCCAGTTAATCCAGGGAAGATCCTGGGAATGTGTATGTTTTAAGTACCTCAGATAATTCACCATTATCAAGAAATCTAGGATTCTCTTAGTTTGAGGCTCTTCAGAAATGTAAATGCCAAGCTTGAGGCAAAGGAGCGTTTCCTTTGATTATGCCTTCATTTTGGAAAGAAAGGATCCACATCACATCCCTAGAGGGATGATCACATTAGAGGCACGATTACTGAATTTCCTATTGAAGAAGAAAAGCTTCGAGCAGAAACCCAACAGATTTGCCAATTGTCTTGATCTATGAAAACCAAAATCTTGAAAGATTCTGGACAGTTTTATTGAGGAATAATTTTCACACTATTAAGATTCACTCACTGTGAATTCTTATAGTGATTTTTAGTAAATTTATACATTTATAGATGTCACAATGCAAAGCTAGAGTCCATTGGGAGATGAGGTCAGCAGGTCAATTGGGAAGCTTAGAATTAGACAAACATGGGTGGTCTTAAGGCATTGCCTTTCTTTACAATCATTTAATAAATTATTCAAAAGGTAAAAATAGGTATATAAGAAGTCTTTCACCCTGTCCCCAGCCATCTGGCTTTTATTCCCAATAAATTGGTTCTTGTGGTGGATTACTGACTTGCAATAGAAATCTTTAGGTAAATTAAGTTTGAAATGACCATGGAGCATCCACTATTATTTTGGCATTTGGGCAAGACGTGCTAGAGATAAATATAATTCAGGTGACATATTGGAAGCTCATCAGTGGATATATTACCTAAAGGATGGTGTAGAGAGAACAAAGAATACAACTCTGGGCACATTAATAGTTAGAGGAAAGAATAGAAATTAAAGGTAGGGGAGAGCCCTGGCCGGTGTGGCTCACTGGTTAGAGTCAGCCCTCACACCAAAGGTTCTCCTAGTCAAGGGCAGATGCCTAGGTTGCAGGTTTGATCCCTTGCTGGGTGCGTGTGGGAGCCAACAGATTGATGTGAGATATCAATGTTTCTGTCTCCCTCCTTTTCACTCTCTCTAAAAATCAATGGAAAAAATATCCTCGGTGAGGATTAACAAAAAATAAAATAAAAATAAAAAGAGAAATTAGGACAAGTTGAGAAAGAAATGAAATAAATCAGTATTATAAAAAGTAAGAGAATAGTTTTAAGAACGTGTTGCTCAGTCCCAAATTCTAATAAAGAGGTCCTGTAGAGTGAGGAATGTGAAAGGAGTAGGAGTAGGAGTTTAAATACATGAGTAAAGCTTTAGTAGTGATATAGAATGGGATTCACATTGTAGGAGATTGGGGAGACAATGGGAATTTCCTAATATACAAAGAACTCTTAGAAGCCAATAAGAAAAAGATGATCAATCCAGAATTTGAAAGGCAAACTGAAGAGTAAATGCAACTGGGCAATAAACATGAAAACAATGGTGCTGGAACAACTGGACACCCACACGTAAAAAATGAATCTAGCCTAGCCCGTGTGGCTCAGTAGCTGAGCGTGGACCCATGAACCAAGAGGTCATCGGTTGATTCCTGGTCAGGGCACATGCCCAGGTTGTGGGCTCGATCCCCAGTGGGAGGCATGCAGGAGGCAGCTGATTGATCGATGCTGTTTCTCTCATTGATGTTTCAATCTATCCCACTTAGTTCCTCTCTCTCTAAAAAATAACATATTTTATAAAAAAAGAAAACAAATCAAATCTAAGCACAAACTTTACACCCCTCACAAAATTAACTCAAAATGGATCATAGACCTAAATGTAAAGTGCAATTCTGTAAAACCTAGAACTTAACATAGGAGAAAACCTTCATGACCTTGGTTACCGTGATGCTGTTTTATTTTATTTTATTAGTATTTTTTTACTCCTTACCTGAGGATATTTTTCTTTCTTTTTTTAAAAAAATATATTTTATTGATTTTTTTTTTTACAGAGAGGAAGGGAGAGGGAAAGAGAGTTAGAAACATCGATCAGCTGCCTCCTGCACACCTCCTACTGGGGATCTGCCTGCAACCAAGGTACATGCCCTTGAACGGAATCGAACCCAGGACCCTTCAGTCCACAGGCCGACGCTCTATCCACTGAGCCAAACTGGCTAGGGCGTGAGGATATTTTTCCATTAATTTTTAGAGAGTGGGAGAGAGAGGGAAAGACAGAAATATTGGTTGCCTCCTTCATGCGCCCCGACCAGGGTCTGGGCTGAAGAGGAGCCTGCAACCAAGGTACATGCCCTTGACCAGAATCGAACCCTTTGGTCCTTAAGCCAACACTCTATGCACTGATCCAAACTGGCTAGGGCAGAGAAGGTTTTAAATACAACATCAAAGATGCAACTCATAAAAGAAAAAGCTGGTGTCCTGGCTGGTATGGCTAAGTGGTTTAAATGTCGGCTGTGCACAGAAGGGTCCCAGGTTCGATTTCTGGTCAAGGGCACTAACTGGGTTTCGGTTTCTCTACCCTCCCCTGAGATGCGTTTGTTTGGGGAGGCAACCAGTCAATGTCTCTCTCTCACGCGATGTTTCTATCTCTCTCTCTCCTCCCCCTCCCACCCTCCCTTTCACTCTCTGAAAAGCAATGGAGAATCAACCAAAGGACTTGTATGCATGCATATAAGCCAAACCAATGGACATGGACAACAGGGGATGAGAGCATGAGTGGGGGGGGGGGAGGATGGGGGTTAATGGGGGGGATGATGACACATTTGTGATTCCTTAACTAATAAAGAATTTAAAGATTAAAAAAAAAGCAATGGAGAAAATATCCTCTGGCGGGAGGAGGGGATCAATGGGGGGAAACGGGGGATATCTGTACTACTTTCAACAATATAGAAAAATTAATCCTTAACTGGTTTGGCTCAGTGGATAGAGCATCAGCCTGCGGACTGAAAGGTCCCAGGTTCAATTCCGGTCAAGGGCACATGCTCAGGATGCTAGATCCTCAGTAAGGGGCATGCAGGAGGCAGCCTATCAGTGATTCTCTCTCATAATTGATGTTTCTCTCTCTCCCTCTCCCTTCCTGTCTGAAATCAATAAAATCTCTCTATATAAAAAGCCAGCGACTGGAACATCATTCTAGACCGGAATGACCAGTCGCTATGACACCCACTGCAGCCATATCCGTGGGTGGTGCCAGCTGGCCAACCTCCCGCTGGGAAAGGTTGGTAATGCTATGGCCCAGAGGGAATGGAATGGGAAACTATAAGAATAATATCAACTGATATCTAATGAGTGTTGACCCAGGTGTTCCAATTGCTTTGGAGCTCACAGAAAGTAAAGGTTAAACAGGAGAGGAGAAACATCTTTTCTTTGAGATTAGAACAAAGATTTATAATCTCAACTACCTGAAATTGTATGCTAACTTTGGTGGGTAAATCCAAAACAAGGTCCATAACTTTCACTAGATGTCTAACAGTGTTAGAGCCTTCTCTTTCAATGGTAAAAGAATTAAGGAAGGATGAAAGACTGGTTTTTTAAAGTAAGTATTTTGAGGTGAAGAGAAAATGAGAGGCTTTTGCCAGATTCCTTTTTTTCTCTATTTAAGACTGAGAAATTCCCTGTAAGGACAATGAAATGTGATTATGACATTCCCAAGTTCTGATGATGGGTTTGTCCTCCTCCCTCCCTAATACGTGTTTCAGGGCAGAGTGAACTGCTATCCTTCAGGCTTTGTGATTGGTTTTAGCAGATCAACGGGGTCTCCCAGAATCTTTTCCCCCTAAACATTTTTCAAGAAGTCTTATTTGATGAGTCTTACTGTTTTGGATTTGACTCTTATCAACTTTCGGTAAATAGCTTATGTCTCTGATTCAGTATTTTGCAGTTGTCCACTATCATTGAATGATAATTTCAATTTCTTATGAGGAGCAAATGAGATAAACATCTGTGAAAATCTCTGACAAAGTTTTGGCAAATATCAGTGCTATGCAATCACGAAAGGTCAACTATTAATTTTCAGTGTTAATGTGTTCAGTAATTTTTTTAAAAATATATTTTATTGATTTTTTACAGAGAAGAAGGGAGAGGGATAGAGAGTTAGAAACATCGATGAGAGAGAAACATCGATCAGCTGCCTCCTTCACACTCCCTACTGGGTATGTGCCTGCAACCAAGGTACATGCCCTTGACCGGAATCGAACCTGGGACCCTTGAGTCCACAGGCCGAGGCTCTATCCACTGAGCCAAACCGGTCAGGGCTTCAATAATTTTTTAAGCTTAGAACTGAAGCTACTTCTTTGGCTCCTTTTGTCTTTTAGTCGGACAAAAACTGTCATGGCGCCTTCGAGAAGAGGGAGGCGGCCTTCCTTTCGCCCCGCGGAACCTTCCGGGGCACCTGGGGTGGACGGAGGAGTGGACAGAGATGAGCCCCAGTTGAGACCGACAAGATCGCAGCCTCGGAGAGGTCTCGGCCGGACAAGCTCAAGGGGAGGAGACCGGGCGGAAAGCGATCCCTGCCGACGACCATCTACCCGAGGCCCCGCCCTCTCCGGCGCCCTTGTCCAATGGAAACCCAGCGGCACTGCGGCACCGCCCCTCTGTTGGTCGGGACGGCGAGAGGGCGGGGACCCACAGTTCGGGTGCGCTGCGGAGC